>NC_056736.1:589458799-589758799 GCF_019279795.1 Protopterus annectens | reverse complement strand
ACGCCTATTATCACATACCGATACATCAGGCGTCCAGAAGGTATCTGCGCTTCAGCCTGGGAGTCAGTCATTACCAATTTTGTGCTCTGCCCTTTGGTCTCACCACAGCCCCAGGGTGTTCACCAAGTGTTTGGCAGTAGTGACGGCTCACCTGAGAAGTCTTGGATTCCAAGTGTTTCCCTATCTCGACGACTGGCTCCTGACTGCCACCACCAGGCATCTACTAATGGACAACCTCAAAGCCACCATCTCCTGGGTGTTTCCCTAGGGATTACATTCAATTGGTCAAAGTCTGTCTTGCTGCCCTCTCAACGCATAAAGTTTATAGGAGCAGAGATAGACTCAAGATTGATGCGCGTCTTTCTTCCTGCCGAAAGGATCCGAACTTTACAGGGCCAAGTTCAAGCTCTGATCTCGAGATCCAAAGCCCCAGCCAGGATGGTCCTACAGGTTTTAGGCTCAATGTCTGCCACGGTTCTTTTAGTTCCTCTAGCAAGATTACACATGAGGATTCTTCAGTGGCTCTTGTCAACTCAATGGTCCTTTCAGGATCTTCCCCTCAATCATCACATCATGATTACGGACATATGCAAAAGGGACCTTTGCTGGTGGCTTCAGACATCCAACCTGGATCAGGGAAAACCCTTTGTTCTCCCCCCTCCGGTGGTTACCCTGACGACAGATGCCTCCCAGATAGGGTGGGGGGGGCATTGTCTGGGCAGGCTAGTTCAGGGCTCTTGGCTTCCGGAAGAAGCTCCTCTCCACATCAACGTGTTGGAGATGAGGGCTGTACTTCTATCCCTACAGGCCTTACACAAGTTTCTTCCTCAGGGCATCATCGCCATCCACACAGACAACATGTCGGTGGTTTGGTATCTGAACAAACAAGGAGGGACCAGATCGTATCCCCTTTGCAGAGAGGCCATGAGAGTGTGGGAATGGGCTGTAGCTACCAACCGCTTCTTGGTAGCGACCCACATCCCGGAAAGTCAAATGTATTGGCGGACAAATTAAGCAGGACAATTCTCTCTCCTCACGAATGGTCTCTAAACCGCACAGTAGCAGCTCAGGTTTTCAAGAGATGGGGGCCGTGCTGCGACCTATTTGCAACTCCACAAAACACCAAGTGCCGAAGGTTCTTCTCCTTGATTCCACATCAGGAAGTACCAGCCATGGATGCTCTAGCACAACCTTGGCCAACAGGGCTACTTTATGCCTTTCCTCCAATTCCACTCCTTCCCAAAGTTATTCAAAAAGCTTCTCAACTAGGGTCTTCAATGATTCTGATTGCCCCATACTGGCCTCGTCAGATATGGTTTCCTTACCTGAAAAAGCATGCAGTGGACGATCCGTGGACCTTAGACCTGATCCCAGATTTGCTAATCCATCAGTCGGACATTGGCATCAGTCCCTTCAATCTCTGAAATTGACAGCTTGGCTCCTCCACTTCCAACCTTAGTTAGAAGTCACACACTAGACCCGGAAGTAGTTCACATTTTATCTTCGGCCCACAAACCCACCACTAACAAATTGTACCTCAGTAAGTGGAAGAGGTTTGCTATCTGGGCCCAACTCAAGGGCTTAGACCCTATCACTGCTCCTGTCCCAGAGGTTTTGAAATTCTTAACATCCCTGTTTAATCAGGGATCTTCTGTCTCAACTATTAAAGTTCAACTAGCTGCTATCTCTAAATTCCATGAATCCACGGATCCTCCTTTGATGAGCAACAGACTATGCAAAACGTTCATTAAAGGTGCGAGTCTGTTAAGACCACCAGTTTTTCATCCTGCACCTCCGTGGGATCTTGATTTGGTACTTCGCGCATTAACATCTCCCCCTTTTGAACCGGCTGCTACATGCGAATTAAAATATCTGTCTTGGAAAACGGCATTCTTAGTGGCTATTACTTCTGCAAGAAGAGTCTCAGAGCTGCAAGCCCTGTCTATTAAACCACCGTACTTGATTTTCCACAAGGATAGAGTATCACTTAGGCCTAATCCATCCTTTGTCCCTAAGGTCTGCTCTAGTTTCTGTCTTCAACAATCTCTAGAACTACCAGTTTTCTTTCCAAAATTCTCTAATGAAGCAGAATACACTCTCCATAAATTGGATGTTCACAGGCAATTACGCTTCTATTTAGACAGGACTCAGCAACTTCGTAAGTCAGACCAGTTGTTTGTGTCCTTCTCAGATAATAAATTGGGCCAAACCATCACAAAAGCTACAATCTCAAAATGGATCAGAGATTGCATAACTCAGGCCTATTCT
Source organism: Protopterus annectens (assembly GCF_019279795.1). NCBI lineage: Eukaryota > Metazoa > Chordata > Ceratodontiformes > Protopteridae > Protopterus > Protopterus annectens. Next base: position 589,756,531 of record NC_056736.1, on the reverse strand, counting down.
TCTTGAATAAACATCTTACATCATCTATCAAAGCTCATTCTACCAGAGCTATGGCTACTTCTATAGCCTTTCATTCCAAGCTCGCTATTTCGAAATTTGTGCTGCGGCTACTTGGTCCAACCCGCACACTTTCATTTCCCACTACAAATTGGATGTGGCATCTAAAGGACGAGCATCATTTGGTTCCACGGTACTCAGGAGTGTTTTCCAGTGAGCCACCTAGGATTCAGGTGCTAGGACGCTGTCCCATCATTCAGAATGTAGGCGAGATAGGATCACATAACATCTTTTAGTTATGTACTCACCATAACTTCAGATGTTTGGGATCCATCTCGCCTACATTCCTGATACCCACCCTCCTTCCCCCTGCCTTGCAGATCAGAAGAGATTGAACGGTTTTGAGTTCAACTGTTTTTATCTTGTTTCATCTGACGATGTTATATAAGCAGGGTATGCGTGTGTGCATGTATGCGGACAAACTAGATCTGGGGGACTGGTAGTGGTGCATCCTGGGATATAGTAAGCTCAGCCAATAAGAGACTTCGCTCTTTGGCATAAGCGTGCCGAGTCGGAGCCGAGGGATCGGCTCCGAACCCATCATTCAGAATGTAGGCGAGATGGATCCCAAACATCTGAAGTTATGGTGAGTACATAACTAAAAGTTAATGCCACAGAAAAACCTGAGGTTGTATGGTTTTGTTCATCGTCACTGGTGGATGGTGGTGCCTCTTGGCTCAAACCACAAGCCATATTCGCTCCTGTAGCAGCAGATGAGTGCACTTTGTCTAGTGTAAGTCTACATACCATTGTGCATCTAATCAGGTGTGCCAGACAATTTGTGTAGCAATTTGCCCTGACATGGGTGGCATTTGTGATTAATTGTCAGATGTGTCCAGAATATCATCCGGGCATGACTTGTTGCAGCCCTGTCCAGCATAGAGCCGACTGCTGTGTTGCTTGGTATGTTGATGAGGACATGAAGTCTAGGTATACAGTATTGACCGGACGTATGAGGTCAGTGGTAGCAGACATGGCTTCCGTCACCATTACCATTAGGAAAATTACCAGTTGCTGCCATCACTGCATGCACTGGTAATGTTGTTCAAGCTCTGGTCGTATATACCAAGGATGGCTGCAAGGGGGGAGGTCATAGATCATTACAGGTTAAACAGTCCTGTGGCACCCTGCCACTTCCCATCTTGGATGGCCAGAACACCTGCCCTCCTTTGGTAGGGCACTTCCCACGCAGACTCCATCCAAGTTATGGTCCACAGTCGCGCAACATTTCTTGTCTGTTCACCCCACCATAAGACAGCTTAGTGGCCAAAAGCGGTGCTTCCACCCCTTTGCAGGAGGAAATTGTCTCTGACACAGTGTAAATGCCACCTCAAGCCTACTGTGACAGCCTCCTCCAATATGCTCCCCACCCCCCAAATGTTTAGACTGATTTGATGATTGTGTGAGCCATTTTGCCACCCTCCCTGTTGCAATGCATGTGGGAGTCTGTTTTGCACAATATAGCTCAACTATGCACTGACCATCATAGACTGATATTAACACTGCACGCATCATGTTAGTTTTGTAAACCCCCCACTGTCACTTTGTGCTTTTCATTGCCCGTAGGTCTGGACTAGATGTTACAACTTCACTTATGCTACCATGAGCTACAGTGGTTGCTGTGTGGCAGATGGAGGTTGCGCAGCGGCCAGTTGTGGCTGTTCCTCTGCACTCTTACTCTGATCGAACACTATTTATGCACCATCCCTGATGGCCATGTATGTGCATGGTATGACCATACCAGTACTGGTCTGCTCAGCATGTCTCTTCAACAACCTGTTGTAGCATGCAACATGCTAAGAACATCCTGCAGGCTGTGACAGGGTCATAATGGAGTGCCTCCCACTGATGTCAAGGCAACCGAACACAGGTTTGTTCACATGTGGTTTTACATTGGAGTTCAGACATGTTGTGTGGGCTGCATTCAGGGATTGTAAAGCACATGCATCTAGCAGCACATGCAGCAGATTGTCAGCATATGGACATGGGATTAACATTTTGGCAGACAGTAATTGTACCTGTATGCATTCGCATTAGCCACAGTGCAAGGTTGCCTTTCCTACCAGAGACTGATAAAAGAGCATAAAGGAAGTTGTGAGCCTTAAGTGAAAGACCTACACTGGTTGAGTTTTCTAGTTCAGTCTAGAATAGAAGCTTCTGTTACAGATGGATGTTATGTTGTTCCTATCTCGCCTTTGTTCTTGCTGTTTAGGTTCGGAGCCGAAACTCAGCTCCGACTTGGCTGTATACTATAGCTCGAGAGCTTTTACTGGCTCGAAGCTAGCCCCTATCCCAACATGCCTAGCAGTAGTTACCCAGATCTTGTTTGCAGCTTGCAGCATAGAGATTGCTCATACTGGCTCAGGTTAAGTGTTTTTCTTCTTTTTGGCTCATTTCTAATTTTTGGATTAAGATAGTGTTAGTTTTTAAATATTATTGAGAGTTACTGTTTTTCTTTCTTAAGTTAGCCCTCTTTCTAACTTTTCCGCTGCTGTTTTTGTTATGGCCGTCATTTTTCTTTAGGTCTTTCTAGTCCTTGTGAATCCATTTCCAGCCCCACGTTTAGTTTAAGGAGGTGTTCTCCATCTCTCTTCTGTACCTTTCCAGGAGCAGTCGTTTAAATTAGAGGGCCTTCTCAGTTGGGGGAGTGTGCCATTTTAGCTTAGAAGCTCTTCCCTTTCCATCCTTCCTCTTTCCTTTCAAAAAAAAAAAAAAAAAAAAAAAAAAGTTGTATAGTTATAGTTCAATTTGTTGTTACTGTCATTATTCTTGGTGTCTGTTGAGACAAAACCTTTGGGTTTTTAAAAGTGTGACTCTTGCTGCCCAAAGATGTCCCTTATGGACGGGCACACGAGTTGTGTTTATTGCTTAGAGGCTGTCCACCTGCAGGACTTGTGTTCTGTATGTCATGCCTTTAGTTCTCTGGTTCTGTAGGAGAGGAAAAATAAGTTGATTTTGCGAGGCTTATTTAAGAGCCCCTTCAATGCTTCTTCTCAGGGCACTCAGCCAGTCAAAAAACAGGACAAGTCTGCTATGCCATCATCCTCTTCAGCTCCGATTTTGGAGTCACCCAAAGCAAAGGACAAAACTTTGGATTTGTCAGATCCGAGTGTTGGTTCCGACAAAGCTCTCTCTCCGGCAGCTCCATCAGTATTCTTGGAGCCAGTCAGGACTCACAAGAGAACCAGGTCTTCCTCTCTGGAACCGGTGCGTTCTGTTCCACAGTCCCCACTTTTGCAATCTGTGCAGGCAGTCATCGGTATTCCACCCATTCCTCTCGGTCAGTCCAGGAGTCTTCCGGATGATGATGTGAAGAGGGTGGTGAAGAGGCTTCTCAAGACACCGGCATTAGCAAAATGATCAAGCCCAGCCAAAAAGGAAGTGGTGCCAACAGTCCAACCAACACCATTATCGATCCCTCCTCCGACACCCTTGAGTTCGGAGCCAGAGTGCATGGAAGTCATTGTGGTGGAACCGTCTGTTCCGATTACTACCCGTCTCTCTGTTCCAACTACCACTCCGATCTCCTTGTTAACTCAGTCTATCGAGTGATCTGGTGGATGATACTCTCTCGTCTGCTGCGAGGGGGGAAGTGGCATCGGACGCTTGTCTGACCCCGCTCTCCCTCTCAGAGCTTCGGCGCAGGTGAACTCTGCTCCTACATCGGCTTCGGAGCCATCGCCCTCAGTTCGGAGGAGATTCTCAGTCTCTTCAGAGCCAGGGACTCTTTTGGGCCGGGAACACAGTGCGTTCGAGATGATGAGGAGTGTGCTGTCCTCCAAGACCGCAGCACCCTCGGCTCCATTGGCTCCTACTCCTTCGATGCCGGTGTCTGCCTCCAAACCTCCTCTCCCCCCCCCCCCAAGCGTAGGGAACCCATGCTCCAGGATGCCCCATTGGGAGACCCCACCTCTTCCGAAACCTCCCCAGAGCATCCCACAGAGGAGGTCCCTCGGAAGAGAAAATGCAAGAGGAAGCATTTGAATGCCCCCGAGTCCCCTCACTTCAGACACGGACTTGGAGGACTCAGAAGGTTACCCATGGTCCCCCTCTGTGGATGTCTCTTTTTCAGACATCCTGGAAATCCCTTGTCCCTTCTGAGGACTAGTCTGTGTACCTGGATGCATTTGGTTCCTGACCCTCCACCTCATGGGTGGCTTGCCTTTCGACCCGCTGCTGACCTTAGTGACTCGGAAGGCGTGGAGCTTTCCAGAGACTATAGAACCAGATGTTCTTCGTGTTTCACTGTTGCAGTCATTACATTTGGGTTATCTGCCTGCAGGTAGCCCTCAGCCGGCCTGAATATCAGAGTCATGGATTCCTGCGTCTGATGCTGTCTCTTCTTCCATGATGTCAGGTAGTCAGGGGTATAAAACACGCAGCCAATGCCATTACATCAGTCTTTCTTGCCGCACGGTGCCCAAAGCAGAAGCAGTTCGCAAGTGCCAGTCGGCCGACTCCTGAAATTTTCATTTTTGAGTTTCAGAACCGAAGTCTTCAAAAAATCTAAGTACCCCATTGGGGATCCTTTTTCTTGTTCTTAACTGATGTCAGTAAAAGATAACAATTGTCTTACCTATGGAAAGCAAATACCTCATAAAGATTTTCATTCATACTGCATTCCTTGCCTAGGCCCAGACCACAACGTCCCTCGCTGTCGGTTTTGTGCCTTATTCAACCCCCGAACTATTCGTCGTCTTGTCTATTTTTGCAGCAAATTATTTTGGTACTCTGTATGACTATCCATAAATGGCTTCGGTAAACCATCCGACTACCGATATTCCGAAAAAACGTAAGGATAAAGACAGAGGCAGACATAGGTCCAAAATTGCCGACGATGCTTCCGTTAAGCTACAGTCTTTTGAAAGACAAAAAACAAACCACAATCCAAAAATCGTCCTCTGTTGCAACAAGATGAATTACTCGCCTTTTAAGATTAAAAGCTTTAGACAGATGATGCTTTTAAAGAAATGTTCTTGTAATTTTTAATAGCTGAAACATATGCATTAATTTTATGTGTTTTATATATATATATGTATATATATATATATATATATATATATATATATATATATATATATATATACACACATTGGTGAATTTTATACTGTATCTTTTACACTGTATCTATTATGTGTTTATACATGTATTTATTCATTTATATTACAATATATTAGGGTTGTTTGGAGTGTACAACATATAGGAAATGTTGAGGTTTTATTAGATTTTACTTACACACATTCAGTTTTATTTTAATAATGTATTTTATAGTTATGTATTCATATGTATTATAGTGGGTAATATTTAGGATGATGAATGTTTTATGTGTGATTATCTGACATTATTAGATGTAAATTGTAGGAGTAGTCATTGCTCATGAATTATTCACAAACCCTGGATGTTGATTGGTTCAGTAATTAACTTTGTATTTTAAATTTGCTGTCAGTTGGGACATGCTCTGTCTTGATAGTAATAATAAATAAACAGAGATCTCTCAGGGTAAGATACCTGCTATGTCCCCAAACTAAAAAATATCAATATCAAGGTGCAGGTACTCCACGACTATCAAAGCCAACCATCAACCAAAAAAGCAAAAATCAATAAAAAAATTTTTATACTTGAACAGCAAAAGAACTTTATTCCATGGGTTGTTAGCACTTTCACATCTACTCTGGATGCTTCTTTTGTCTGAAGAAGCGTCCAGAGGAGACGTGAAAGCGCTAACAACCCATGGAATAAAGTTCTTTTGCTGTTCAAGTATAAAAATTTTTTATTGATTTTTGCTTTTTTGGTTGATGGTTGGCTTCGATAGTCGTGGAGTACCTGCACCTTGATATTGATATCTATCTTGATAGTGTCCAAATGGTTGGAGACGAAAGCGCTTGATTCACTGGATGTATCTGATTTATTTTTATTTGTTAAATTAAAGTTCTTTCTGTAAGCACTTCTTAGTTGCTTATTTGAAATTTTTTATCTTGCTTCCGTTAAGCTAGTCGCCACTCCGCCTGTACTCAGGCGCTTTTGCAGCTCCTGGTACCCGCTACTTCAGATTCGCAGGCCTCTATTGAGACCCATTTGGAGTCCGGTATGCCGCGAGATGCTTCTTCGACAATGGAACCTGTGGATGTCTCTACCTTGGATGGGTCCGGAGCTGCTGTGCAGGCACTGGCTTCTGAGGGTATATTCGGGCCTACAGACTTGCATTTTAAACCAATGCCATCTTCTTCATCCAGGCCTAAAACTCTAGCCACGTGTAGAAAACCGACGTCCAAACCGCATGGTCAGGCCCATATGCTTAGAAAACAAATGCTTAGAATGGCTGAAGACCTTATTACTTTAATTAGGGGAAAGCCAGCCTTCCCCCTCTGAGACCTAGAACTGATTTTCCTTGTGATTCTTTTGGTCAGGATTCTGATATTTTTGTTTTTTCTGTTTACCAGGATTTGCCCTTATCTACCTATGAGGATTCTGATGCAGAGGATTCCATTCCCTTTGCTTCCCCTCCAGAAGATTTTTCTTTTGGTGAAACCTTGCACACTCTCTTACGGAGCATTTCCGCTGAGAAAGCCAGGATTACTCTGATTCCAAAAAGAGGCTTAGGAAATTATTACTCCTTCCTCAACACAGGCCTTTAGCTATCTCTCCTGTTCTGGACATTGTAGATGACGCTTTCTTGGAATCTAGCCTGATCCCAGACACTTTACCTCCAGCTCCCACAAAGCCTGACAAGTAAAACCAATCAGAGACCAAACCAGGAAACAAAAAGAACCAGTCCTGGGATACAAATCTAAAAACCACTCTGGAACAGTATATTAGCGCTTTCATCCACTTTTAATTCTGTGAACTTCAGAAAAAACATTTACCTAAAGCCTAACTGGTATTACAGAGTACCTGACTCTTACACGTTCCTCTTCAAGAATCCTACTACGGATCCAGAGACCATTTCCCAAGGTCCAAAGGGCATTAAGGCTACTGCTGCCAAAAATCCTTCCCCTTCTGATAGAGATTCTAGAGCCTTGGACAGATGGGATAAGGAGGTATACACTTCTGCTACTTTGGCCGTTAGGGCTTTAAATTGCCAGTTTCATATGTTAAAGTGCCAGCAGCATATTATGGGACTACTTAAACAGAAAATGATGTTGATTCCTGACAGTGCTGAACACAAAGAACTACAGGATTTAATGCATTCTGCTGAAAAAGTTGGTAAACATACTTTGTAGTGTGGTTTTGACTCTTTAGAAGCATCTTGCAGGGCTGCTGTCACTGGGTCTGTACTTAGAAGGCATGCTTGGCTTAAGGAGCAAAGCTTGCCAGATCATGTTAAAGCTAAATTACTGGATGCTCCCTTAAACCAAAACTGCCTGTTTGGCAACAAAGCAGAAGTCGTCCTCAAAAAGATGGAAAAAACGAATCTATGCAAACTGTTAAAGATTTCCTGCAAGTACAGCCTCCCAGATTTAGTAGGCATTGGCCTTCAAAGAATTGGTCCTTTCCAATCTCTACCAGGCCTTCTCAGTTCAAACCCATGAACAGCAGACCACCTAGGTTACAGTCTCAGGATACGCACAGGCCTAAGCAGTGGGAGGCTCCCACTTCCAAAGCAGGAAGTAGTAAGACACCCTCCTACTGAAAAATGTCACAATGACTTAACCTTAAACCTACCAAGCCCTGCTCAGCTGCCTGCTCCCTTAGGAGGAAAGCTCGCCCGGCATGCAAAAAACTGGGAACTCATTACCTAGGACAAATGGGTTTTAAATATAGTTTTCCAAGGATACAAATTCCACTTCCACTCCCTACCAACCCCAAACGGTTGGCCAGACCTAGCCCCCAAATCAGTGGGCAGAGGCTCGCCAGCAGGTTCTCTCTCTTCTAGGTATCAGGGCTATTCATCCTGTCCCAGCAGAAGAAAGGGGACAAGGTTTTCATTCAAGACTTTTCCTGGTACCCAGAAAAGACAGCTCCTGGCGTCCTATCATGGACCTCTCTATTCTAAACACCTTTTTGGTAATCCCAAAATTCAAAATGCTAACACTTCAACAACCGCTTCCTGTGCTAGGCAAAGATGCCTGGTTGGCAACCTTAGACTTAAAAGAAGCTTACCTGCACATCCCAATAAGGGAATCTTGCAGGAAATGCCTATGCTTCAGGGCAGGCTCCATGCACTATCAGTTCTCTGCACTTCCCTTGGGCTTATCTACTGCGCCCAGGGTTTTCCCAAAGTGTCTAGCTGCAGCCATTGCATTTTGCAGGCAGAGAAATATTCAAATATACCCATACCTGGACGATTGTCTGATTCAGGCAGAAAGCCAGAACTTGCTAATAAAACATCTGGCATTCGTAAAGAAGCTTCTAACCTCACTGGGGTACACCATAAACTAAAGTAAATCTCACCTAGTACCCTGCCAACAGATTGTATTCCTGGGAGCAAGCTTGAGCACAACTTCCCAGATGGCTTTCCTCACTCCAGTGAAACAAGTTTGTGTGACAACCTACTTCAAACTACTGGCCACAAAGACCCAGCTGTCTGCAAGGAAAATTCTGCAAGCCCTGGGGTTCATGGCCTCTTGCATTCTTCTAAATCCATATGCAAGACTGCATATGAGGAAACTACAATGGTATCTAAAAAGCTATGGTGCCAACATTCTCAGGACCTGGAATCAATGATTCCCATCATTCCTTGTTTAAAGACAGAGTTCCTTTGGTGGGCAGAGGCCTGCTACCACAACAAAGGGCTCCCTTTCACTCTACCCTCTGCCGCCCAAACCCTAACAACAGATGGATCAGACTATGCATGGGGGGCTCACTTGGTAGGGCAGTGCATTCAGGACAAATGGAACCCAAGTCGGATGCACCTGCATATCAACCAGAAAGAAATGTTAGCTGTACAGAATTCCCTGACAGCCTTCAAAGAACACATCCTTCCAGGACAATTATTGGTAAAGACAGACAACACCGCAGTTATGTGATACATAAACATGCAGGGGGGAACCCACTCGTACCCTCTCTGCAGACTAGCCTAGGTGCTGTGGAACACAGCCTTGAGCTACCAAGTGCACCTACAAGCTCAATTCCTGCCAGGCAAGCTAAATTCACTGGCAGACAACCAAAGCAGAAATCACATGGACCCACACAAATGGAAACTGGAACCAAAAATATTCACCCTCATGAGGAACAAATGGGGGACTCCAGAGATAGACCTGTTTGCCTCCCCTCCGAACTACCAGTTGGATAAATTCTGCACAAGGACTCTCCACAGTCAAGCTTGGAAAGTGTATTCCCTGTCCTTTACCTAGGAAAGCCTCTCGGTTTATGCCTTTCCCCCTCTGCCTCTCCTCTTGAAGGTTCTGTTAAAGATCAAAAAGGACAATACTGATTGCACCAGACTGGCCACGCCAGCATTGGTACCCCTCTCTTGCAGAGCATGATACTGCTGGAGCCATGGCACCTACCTCAGACACCTTCCCTGCTGTCCCAGCAAGCGGGTCAGATTCTGCACCCTCACTTTCAAACCCTGAATCTTACAGCCTGGCTAATTCCTTGAGCTCTCCAATAGCATCCCTCAGCAGGTGCTAGATGTCATTCTGGAAGCAAGGAGGCCTAGTTCTAGAAAATTCTATTCTGAAAAGTGGAAAAGACACTCTTTCTGGGGCCAGACTCTGGGGATGGGCACAACGGTGCTCAGCTTACCTCATATTCTTCAGTACTTGACAGAAATGCTCCACAAGGGCCTATCCTTCTCGTCAATTAAAATTCACGCCGCTGCAATTTCAGCACATTATAATACTGAACCCACCCCTCTTCTCTCTCCCCCTGCTAAAGCAATTCCTCAGAGGGGCCAAAAATTTAAAACCCACCCCCAGGCAGCCCCTACTCCACCCTGGGACCTTAACTTTGTTTTGGAAAAGCTAACTCTCGCTCTATTTGAATCGGCTACTACTACAGAGTTGAAATTCCTTTCTTGGAAAACAGCCTTCCTTCTAGCCATCACATCAGCAAGAAGAGTATCTGAATTACAGGCCCTCATGGCAGTGGAGTCCTTCATTATCTTCCATGCAGACAGGGTTTCCCTCAGGACCAATCCTTCCTTTATGCCCAAGGTGGTGTCTAATGTGGCCCTAAATCAGTCCATTCGTTTGTCTACCTTTTTCCCAAATCCACAAAACAAAGGAGAATGAATACTGCACTCTTTGGACGTGCACATACAACTTAGATTTTATTTGGACAGGACTAAGCCTCAGAAAATCTGAACAGCTGCTAGTTGGCTTTGCTGCAGGGGCAGAGGAGAAGGCCATTTCAAAGCAAACCATTTCTAAATGGATAGCCCATTGCATTCATTTCTGCTATAAGCACCATGGAAAACCTACCCCACAGGGGCTAAGATCACATTCCACCAGGGCTGCATCTACCTCTATAGTCTTTCTCAGAGGAGTCTCTACCAGGGACTTCCTAGAAGCTGCTACCTGGAGCTCTGTACATACCTTCACAAAGCATTACCACAGAGCTGGTTTTGCCACTGCAGTCTTGCAGGGCTTAATAGCTGGTCCTAATGCTCTTTAACTTCTTCCTCCCTTCCTTAGCTTTGGGAATCAACCCAAATGTAATGACTGCAACAGTGAAACACAAAGAACATAGTACAATTGTGTACACTTACCATAAATGTAGATGTTCGAGTGCATTCACTGTTGCAGTCCTGGTTACCCTCCCTCCAGCTCCCTGACTTCTCTTGGCTCTGCCTCTCCTTCTTGTTTGGTGCATCTAAGCTTTCTGGTGTATTTGCTTTTTGATGGAGGTGTACCATAACATATAATTGCTTCCCATTGTGGGGGTACCCGATATCTGGGGCAAGAAAAACTCATGTAATGGTGTTGGCTGCATGTTTTATACCCCTGACGACCTGACATCATGGAAGAAGAGAGAGCATCCGATGCAGGAATTTAAGACTCTGGTATTCAGGCCGGCTGAGGGCAACCTGCAGGCAGATATCCCAAATGTAATGACTGCAACAGTGAATACCCTCTAATGTCTACATTTATGGCAAGTGTACGCAACTGTACTTTCCGATGAGGCCCAATAAATTCATAACTGCACCAGATGATGAGCCTTTTCTATCAAAGGCTGTGTCTGTTGATGCTATGGTGGTAACAGCAGCTACCAAGAAAGAACCAGCGGAGACTTCTGTCCATCCGCAGAACAGAGTCCTTTAAGATGGACAGGTATGGGAAGTGAATGTTTTCTTTAACGACCTTATTTATTTATTTATTTTGGTTTGATTACCGGGGGAGTCCACTGGGCCAGAAAGTGTCCATTTTCAGTGGAGGCCCGGGGAGAAAAGCTCCATAAGCAATATGATACAATAGAGGTTACATAATGTTGAAGGAAAAGTTACAATTTTAACATTTATACAGTAAGAAAAGCAAAATGCATAAAAATATACTTCTAAAACAGAGTTGAAGATAGTAGAGAGCACAATTTACAGGAGTTTTCATTCAGGGCAGAAGCCCGGGGAGAAAAGCTCCATAAGCAATATGATACAATAAAGGTTACATAATGTTGAAGGTAAAGTTGCAATTATAAAATTCATACAGTAAGAAAAGCAAATGCATAAAAAATATACTTTTAAAACACAGTTAAAGATAGTAGAGAACATAATTTAGAGGAGTTTTCATTGAGGGCAGCAGGATTCAACTGTCTATACTACAAGGCTCTGAGGTTACATGTTGTTTACAATATTTGCATACTTGGAGTCGAGAGAGACATTTCTCAAACAGAGAGTGTAGCTTAGGTTTGTTTTAGGAGAATAGAAAAATATTTGTTTGAGGGAGCATGGAGAAAGGAGTATAGAGAGCTCAAAGGAGAAAATTTCCTTGAATTTATGTAGGGTGATAGCAGAAACATTTCCGTTTGGAAGACAGGTAAGAGAAAAGTTTGGACTTGAAGGAGTCAGCATTGTCAAGGGGAAGAGCATTTAGTATTTGCCAGTTTATATGTTTAAAAGTGTTTGAGAAAGTAGTGGGGTTGAAGTTGTCAAGATTACGAGTGTGGATGTAGTGGTGTTGATGTTGGATGGAGTTGGCTGAGCGGTAAATGAATGCTGGGAGATGGTCGCTAAAGGAGTCAGGGCTGGTGCCAGAGAGAATTATTTTGTTGGGGTGAGAGACTAGGATCCAGTCAAGGATGGATCCTGGGGGGTGGTTTTTGTTAGGACGAGTGGTGGAGTGGATTACTTGGGAGAAGTTGTAAAGGTTAATGAATAGGGAGGGGGAAGGTGAGTTGATTTTATTCCAATCAATATTAACATCGCCTAGGATGTAGGTTTCATATTTTATTTCAGTTGAGGCCCAGTGAAGAATATCTTCAAGGGTAGAAATGTTATTGCCTGGGGAGATATATAGGGAGATAATGCAGATATTCTTATGTTTATTTAATCGTAGTAGACTAGCGGTTAGTTCAGAATTTTTGAATTGTGGAATTGGGATTTGTAGGGGGATTAAGTAATGATGGTTAGAGTAGGTTAGCGCAGAGCCTCCACCTTTTTTATTTAATCGATCGGTTCTGTGAATTTGGAAACCAGGAGGTAAGATTTCAGAGTTGGCAATGTGGGATTTTAGCCAGGTTTCAGAGATAGCTAAGATGTCAGGTTGGTTGTGGTAAATCCAAGCTTGTAATTGTTGTATTTTGTTATTAAGGCTTTGGGTATTGATAGTGAAGAACTTCAGGGTGTTAGGAGAGGAAGCAGAAGTAGAGGAGGGAGGGAGAGAAAGGTCGTGTGAAGTGGGAGAGGTAGGGGGAGGGGGGGAGGAGTGGTTAGTGGTGTGGCAGGGGCCAGGGTTGGGATGGATATCTCCAGATAAGGCTAGGTCATTGCAGACAATAGCTTTTAGCTTTTGGGGTTTATGTAGTGGGAGACTGCTTGGGGCTAGTTGTAGTATATGAGTGAATGATTTAGTTGTTGTGGAGAAGAGTTTGGGATGGAATAGGGTACAGTAGGTTAGGTTGAATTAGAAAGGAAGATATGTTATGAAAGTGGATGGACTGCAATGGTTGCAGGTGAGAGCTAGGGATAGTTTGTGTGGAAGGAATTGAAGGGGGAGTTTTGAAATGGTAAGAAGTAGCATAATAGAGAGGAATTAGGAGTATGAGAAGGGAGCATGGAACACAGATAGAGTAAAGGATTTGGGAGGTCATGTTTAGAAAGGGAGTATTGACTGGAATAAAAGTAGAGGAAGTGGACAGGGAAAATTGGGAGGGAGAGCTGAGGAAGTAGATGGGGTTAAAATTGTTTGTAGGGGAGAGAAAGAGACTAATTTAAGGAGGGGAAAAGTATAGTGGTGTGGGAGGAGTAAGAGGGGGAGGGGTAATGAGGAGAAGGCTAGGATTAGATAATTAGTGAGAGAGGGAGGGGGACTATGAGGAATATATGTGGAGGTGCTGGGGGCAGGTGGGAATTGGGGCAGGGTAGGGAGCGGAGTGAGCCAGAGGCTAACGGAGCGGAAAGCCAAACGAAGGAGAATGATAGGGAAAACAATCAGGAGAGTGAGAGAGCAGAAGGTAAGTTTGCAAAGATGTGTAGTGGGTTAAAAGAGTGACAGAGAAATATAGTTGTTGGTAGACATATAGAAGAGATGACAGTAGAAGAAGGTAATAGGCTTTGAGAGGGAATAGAGATGGACGTTAGCTAAGTGGAAGAGAAAGAAAAAAAATGAAGAGAGGTAATCCAGGGAGAAATAGAGAGGGAGAGAGCAGTAGAAGAGATGTATAGGAGCTAAGTAGGTAAGATAAGGAGGAGAGAGGGAAAATTAGTAGAGACAGCAAGAAGGTAGAGGAGCGTCACCTAGTGGGCAATCAGATTGAAGCAACAAAGTCTAAAATCCAGTTGGGGGGGAGCTATTGAAATCAGAAGAGGGATAGAAATATACTAGGGAGAGTAGGGTTATAAGAGACAAGAAAAGGGGAATGCTTTGGCTGCTGGCTAACCTGGCAGGGGAAGCACACCACAACCTACTTGAGTTTATGTACTACCTTAAATTGTTACAAAAGGTTAAGAATAACACATACTTTCACTGAAAGTTCCTTGCTGGGAGAAAAATGGGAGTTTAGATTTGATCAGAAATTCCTTGGTTGTGGGTTCTTAGTGTGGGCTTGGCTTCCGGTAGGGAAGAGCAGGTTAGAGCCGGATGGGCAGGAGGACAAGTTTTACTGAAAGTTCCTTGCTGGGAGAAAAATGGGAGTTTAGATTTGATCAGAAATTCCTTGGTTGTGAGTTCTTAGTGTGGCCTTGGCTTCCGATAGGGAAGAGCAGGTTAGAGCCGGATGGGCAGGAGCACAAGAGTAGGATACTGCGAAACACTGGAGCCAGGGATGCACAGCAGCCAGGGGGAGGTCAGTAGAATAACTCCCAGGTCGTAGAATTATTTGTCCCACTTTACACTCCTTCAGAGGGATCTCCTACAGGAGTTGGGAGATACCCTACAGGATCCTACAGCTGAAGGAGCTGCAGGCAAGGCGGCTTCACAGCCTGCAACCTTGACTTCTGTAGTTAACTCCTCCATACAGCTGATCTCTTATGCAGCAGATGAAGCGAGTAGGGCAGCAGCAGGCACAGGAGCTGCCTTGTGGAGACACTCCTGGATGTGCCTTTGTCAATTTGCAGAGCCCTTCAAGTCCTCCTTTACCAATACCCCCTTTGACAGCTCATCACTATTCGGGCCGCAGGTAAGAGAGACCCATACCAGGTGTGAACGGGATTGCAAAACTCTCTGTCACTGGAATACATTTTCCCTCTCCCTCTAGACCTTACCCCAAAGGTCAGAAGAGCGGGAAGATGTGGTTCTGGAAATCTCAGGGAGTTTCACCTGACGCGTGGAGATTTTTCCCCCAGGGGCAGAGTGGGAAATAATTACAGGAGATGCCGATCTCATGTTGGGGGTGGGGGCCGCAGAATCAGGCCGACAGAGATACTTTCTCTGACAGGTCTTTCCAGTGCTCCTGAAAGGAGGCCCGACTGTCTGCCTCTGGAGGCCAGTCTGAGGCAGATTATCCTTGTACCCAAAAGCCTGGCAAACAATCGTGGAAGATGGGTAATATCGATAATATCCAGGGGTTACAAAATTCCCTTCTCCCAACCTTCCCCTTACAAGAAGACAGGCAATCCCAGATTTTCCACCCAGTCTTTGGGATCAAGCAAACCTAGAAGTTCAAAGGTTGCTAGAAGAAACAGCCATCCAAAAAGTCCCCGCAGACCAAATCGTATCCGGCACTTACTCAAGGTTCTTTTTAGTTCCAAAAAAGACAGGGCACTGGTGGCCCATTTTGGTTCTCAACAAACTGAACAAATCCATCAAAAAAACTAAGTTCTGGATGGTAACACTGCAGTCCATTCTTCCCATTTTGGGTCAGGACAATTGGATGTGCTCTATCGATCTCCAGGATGCATGCTACCACATAAAAATGGACATGCGATCCAGGAGGTATCTACACTTCCGGCTGGGAGCCAATCATTGCCAGTTCAGAACTCTGCCCTTTGGTCTCACCACAGTCCATAGGGTGTTTACCAAATGCATGGCAGTAGTCACGGCTCACCTGAGGCATCTAGGATTCCGAGTGTTTCCATACCTAGACGACTGGCTCCTCACTGCCACCACCAAGCATCAACTGATCGAAACACGGGACTCCACTATTCACACTTGTACACAACTAGGCATCACCATAAACTATGAAAAGTCTGCCTTTGTTGCCTTGTCAGTATATTACATTTATAGGGGCAGATTTAGACACAAGGGCCATGATAGTAAAACTGCCTCAAGAAAGGGTGTTAACCATTCGTCATCAAGTTTCAATCCTCATGGCAAACAAGAAAATCCAGGCAAGATTTGTCCTCAAGATCTTGGATTCAATGGCTGCAGCAATTACTCTGGTCCCTATGGCGCGCTTCCACATGAGAATTCTGCAGTGGCTCCTTTTTGCTCAGTGGTTGTTCCAGGATTTACCAATGTCGCATCAGATTTGGATCACGGAGTCTTACAAGAAGAACTTGGCATGGTGGCTCCAATCCCCTCTGGTGTCAATGGGCAGACCGTTTCTAACCCCCCAACCTGTAGCCACAGTGACCATGGACGCTTCCCAGGTAGGGTGGGGGGCATTATCTGGGAGAGACTGTTAACGGACTTGGCAGGAAAATGAGCATCACTTGCACATCAGTGTCCAAGAGATGAGGGCGGTGCTTCTGGCGTTGCAAGCACTTCAAGACTCTCTACCTACAGGGACTATAGTAATTCAGACAGACAATATGTCTGTAGTATGGTACATCAACAAACCGTGCAGAACCAGGTCTTATCCCTTGTATCGAGAGGCTCTATGAGTATGGCAGTGGGCGAGGTCTTCCCAACGCCTTCTGGTTGCAACGCACATCCCGGGGAAATCTAACGTGATAGCGGTCAAACTCAGCATGGCTATTCTGATGCCTCTCGAGTGGTCCCTGAAACAGGAAGTTGCAGACTTGATTTTTCGCAAATTGGACCAGCCATACTGCAATCTGTTTGCTACCCCCCGCAACAGCAAATTCAACAGCTTACTTTGTCCTAGTCCCACCACTGGGACAGTCACCCAGGGATGCACTTGTTCACGTTTGTCCCCCAGGGCTGATTTATGCCTTTCTACCATTTCCCCTGATCCCCAAGGTTCTTCAGAAAGCACAATCATTGGGTTGCCAGTTAATCCTCCTTGCCCCTTACTGGCCTCATCAGATATGGATGTCCTTCAAGGATGCATCTGCAGTCATAACAAATGGGTTGTCCTGTCGTCAGGCAGCCCTTCGGTCGGCCGGATTCCAAAGTCTGGGTCTGGCCTCGGCTGGTGTCGCACTTCACCCGACGTCATCTCTGCTGGTCTTCGGGTATAAAGGCATCAGCCGACGCCATTTTCCTCAGTCTTTCTTGCCGCGTGGCGCCCGAAGCAGAAGCTGTTCGCAAGTGCCGGTTGGTCAGATCCAGAGATTACTACTACCGAATACTACTTGAAGACTTCTAAAGCTAAGTACCCGTTGGGGACTCTTTCTTGCCTCAGCCGATGTCAGAAAAAGTAAATAACTGTTTAACTTGTGGGAAACAAATACCTCATAAAGATTTCCACTCTTACTGCTTACCTTGTTTAGGCCCAGACCACGGCGTAGCAGCCTGTTTAGCCTGTGCTTCCTTCAACCGAGCGCTTAGGCGTCGGTCGGAGTTTGCTGAACAGTTTTTCGGCTCAGATTTTGCGTACATTATGCCGTCGGATCCTCCGACTTCTCAAATTGTTAAAAAACGCAAAGAAAAAGACCGACACTCGCGGTCCGTGGTTTCGGCCGAAACCACGGTTAAGCAAACTGCAAGTGTCTCGGTTTCGGCCGATACCGAGCAAACGGGTCAATCTTCAGCCGAATCCATGACTACTACCGAGGCCCCTGCTACCCTAGTTGAATCGGCCCCTGAAGTTTTGCCTACTAATGTGGTTCCTTTAGAATTATCGGACACCATCCCTTTGGATGTCTCTACCCCAGCACGTGGTGCTGCTAGGCCTCCTGCAGCCATGTCTATTAAGGCCTTTGCCAGGGCTAAAGCAGCCAAAACTGCTAAATCAGTGCCTGTTAAGCCCCCCTCACACAGGCCCAGTTCCAGTTCCCAAATGCTTACTCTGGCAGAGGATCTCATCTCTTTAATAAGGGGATCCCGATCTCACCCAGACAGGGCCTCTCAGCCTCCTGAAAAGAGACCTAGAGCAGAGCCCCCAGAGCCAGTGTCCTCAGATGTTTCTTCTGATGATTCAGACATTACAGACCATCCAGAGGCTCCTTTTTCTACTTATGAAGATTCCGATGCTGAAGAATCTATTCCATCTGCCTCTCCACCAGAGGAATTTTCCTTTGGAGAAACATTACATGCCATGAGAGAGCAATTCCAATGGCAGGGACAAGATTTCTCAGATTCAAGAAAGGCTCAGGACCTTTCTACACTTACATAACATAGGCCCTTAGCTATACCTCCAGTTCTTCCTGTTGTGGATGATGCATTTAATGATGTTTGCACTGCTCCTGATACTTTACCTCCAGCCCCTGCCAAACCCGATAGGTTTTACAGGGCACCGGACACTCATCACCACCTATACAAGGCCCCACTCGCAGATCCTGAGACTATCTCCCAGGGGCCTAAGGCAGTAGCTTCGACCTCAGCAAAAAACCCTCTCCCTTCTGAAAGGGAATCCAGGTCCTTAGAGATGGGGTAAGAAAGTTTACACCTCTGCTACTCTCTCAGCTAGAGCTTTGAACTGTCAGTTTCATATGATCCAATACCAAGAGTTTATGCTTGATCAGTTAACTAAGAAACTGTCCTCTGATGATTCCTTAGATAAGAAATATGTGCTAGAAATGGTGAATAACATTCAGCAGGTTAGTAACCATTCTTTAAAATGTGGCTATGATGCACTGGAGGCTTCATTTAGATCAGCCATGACTGGCACAGTTATAAGAAGGCATGCATGGTTGAAAGAACAGGTCTTGCCGGATCATGTTAAAGCAAAGCTGTTAGATGCTCCTATGGATAAGGCCAGTCTATTTGGTTCTCCTGCCCAGCAAGTAATGAAGAAAATGGAAGAGAAGGCAAAATCTGTACAAACAGTTAAAGATTTCTTACAGGTTCAGCCCCCAAGGTTTAGCAGGAACTGGCCTTCCAAAAATTGGTCCTTTCCAGACTCCTCTAAATCTCAGAGAGACAGGAATAGACGTTCCAGAGGCAGAAATCAATCCAGAGGAGGTGCCTACAGAGGACGCCAGTGGCAAGGCAACAACCAGCGAGGCACAGACACAACCACTGCCACTGCAACAGGACAATCACAGTGACTTGGCTCTGACACTGCCTACCAGGGAACAGATAGCAGCACCCTTAGGCGGAAAATTTGCCTTATTTTCAAAAAATTGGCACTATATCACAAAAGACAAGTGGATTTTGCAGACTATAGACCAAGGCTACAGGTTTCATTTCCACACCTTACCGGTAAAAAGAGGAATGCCAAACCTACCTCCAAATCAGAAAACAGAAGCTCTAAAACAGATAGCTCAATTAACAGAAATGAGAGCTGTGGAAAGAGTACCACCAACAGAGCAGGGCAAAGGATTCTACTCCAGACTCTTCCTAGTACCAAGAAAAGAGAAAAGTTGGAGACCTATTCTCGACCTGTCCGCCTTAAACACATTCATCATTGTTCCAAAATTCAAAATGCTGACCTTGCAGCAACTTCTTCCCATGCTGGGCAAGGAGTGTTGACTGGTAACTCTAGATCTCAAGGAGGCATACCTGCACGTCCCCATACGACCAAATTGCAGAAGATACCTCAGATTTCTTGCAGGATCAGAGCATTATCAATTCTCAGCATTGCCCTTTGGCTTATCTACTGCACTCAGAGTATTCACAAAATGCCTGGCATCAGTAATCGCTCATTGCAGGCTACAGGGAATCCAAATTTATCCATACCTGGACGACTGCCTGATACAAGCGGACAACAAAAGCAAGTTGACAAAAGACTTACAAAGTGTCATTTGCTTACTACAAGCCCTGGGATACACAGTCAATTTAAAAAAGTCAAGACTAATAACATCCCAAACAAGAACGTTCTTGGGTGCAGAATTGGACACAGTAAAGCAGATGGCATTCCTAACTGCAGAAAAACAAGAACAACTCCCTCTTTACTTCTTGGCATTAACAAAGCAGAACAAACTAACAGCAAGGAAAGTACTGCAGGCCTTGGGCTTCATGGCATCATGCATAATCCTGGTCCCCCATGCCAGACTGCATATGAGAAAACTACAGTGGTACCTAAAGAATTTATGGTCTCAACACAGGCACAGCTTAGAAACCGAAATTCCACTAATCCCATGCCTGAAACAAGAGTTCCTATGGTGGGCTCAAGCATGCCAGTCAAACCCAGGCTTGCCCTTCCAAAACTTACAAGCAAGCCAAACCATCACAACGGACGCCTCAGACCTAGGTTGGGGCCCACATGCTGGACAAATGCATACAAGGATTATGGACCCCAGATCAACTGCACCTGCACATAAATCAAAAAGAAATGCTGGCAGTAAAACTAGCAATCCAGAATTTCAGACCATTCCTCAAAGAAGGCCATTTGATGATAAGGACAGACAACACCACAGTCATGTGGTACATCAACAAACAGGGAGGCACTCATTCATACCCCCTATGCAGAATGACTCTGGACCTATGGAATATGGCTCTGAGCTACAACATTCAGTTACAGGCAATATTTGTACCGGGAAAAGAAAACATCCTAGCAGACATGTTAAGCAGAACAACCTCGGATGCTCACGAATGGATGCTACACCCGGACATCTTCAAGGCCATCACACAGAAATGGGAAATGCCACAAATAGACCTATTCGCATCCCCACTCAATCACCAGCTCAAGAAATTCTGCACAAGGACATACCACCCACTTGCATGGAAGGTGGACTCTCTATCCTTCAGTTGGAAAGGCCTGACAGCATATGCATTTCCACCTCTTCCCTTGATGCACAAGGTACTACTGAAAATCCAAGAGGAGCGTCCAAGGATAATTCTGATAGCTCCAAATTGGCCAAGACAACACTGGTATCCATTGCTGAGGAGCATGTCTCGGAACAGAGCGTGGACACTACCCCTGATGCCTTTGATGTTAACTCAGAACAACTACAACATCATGCATCCAAATCTAAAAACTCTACAACTAACTGCCTGGAACATTACATAACAGCAACTAACCCAGATTTATCCCAAAGGGTTAAAGACATTATCCTGGAGGCCCGCAGACCTTCGACAAGAAGGAACTATGCAGGAAATGGAAAAGGTTTGTCATTTGGAGCACTGAAAGAGGAAAAGATGTGTCAAAGATAGATATTGCCAACATCCTGGAGTATTTGGCAGAGCTTCTCCATACAGGCCTGTCCTATTCCTCCATCAAGATACATGCATCAGCTATTTCTGCAGAATACAGCTTGATCCCCTGTCTTCTCACATCCTCTACTCAGGCAGTTCCTCAGAGGAATCAAGAATGTAAAACCTCCTAGGAAACCACCATTACCAGCATGGGACTTGAACTTTGCGCTAGAAAAATTGACACTCCCTCCATTCGAACCAGCAGCAACAGCAGATCTTCAACACCTATCCTGGAAAACTGCTTTCCTACTGGCAATTACCTCAGCAAGAAGGGTTTCGGAACTACAGGCCTTAATGGCAGAACAACCCTTCCTAACCTTCCATCAAGATAGAGTATCCATGAGAACTAATCCTACATTTATGCCTAAGGTGGTATCCAGAGTGTCTCTAAACCAGGCAATCCACCTACCTACCTTCTTTCCCAATCCACAGAACAGGGGGGAAAGACTGCTGCATACCTTGGATGTACATAGACAGTTACGCTACTACCTGGACAGAACCAAGGGCAATAGAAAAACTGACCAGCTTCTAGTAGCCTATGCAACAGGAAGGGAAGGAAAAGCAATCTCCAAACAGAAAATCTCCAAGTGGATAGGAAATTGCATAAGATTCTGTTACTCCTACCATGGAAAGCGAATTCCACAGAACATAAGACCTCACTCTACAAGGGCTACAGCCACTACCACAGCTTTCTTACGAGGAGTGGCTACCAAGGACATTATTGAGGCGGCTACTTGGACCTCTGTGCATACATTTGCCAAGCATTATAACTTACCTCTATGCTCTAGATCCCAAGCAGGATTTGCCACTGCTGTACTGCAAGGGATCCTAACAACACCATAATTCTATTTCCTCCTCCCCTAGTTTGGCTATGGTATTCTACCCATTTGTTATGACTGGAGATGCATCCTTGAAGGACATAGTACAGTTTTGTACCTACCATAAATGTAGATGTCCGAACAGGATAGCATCTGCAGTCAGGATTACCCACCCTCCTTCCCCTCTGTGGTACTCCTAGGGTATTTACCCTCCTAATAGCTAGCTGGGGGGGGATCTCTTATGGTGTATTTGTTTGTATATATGTACATACATGCTTATTTTTGTGCCTTCTACTTTTTGGAAACATTGGCATTCATCCAAAATTTAGCTCTCCAAGAGGGCAACTGGCATCTGGGGCAAGAAACACTGAGGAAAATGGCGTCGGCTGATGCCTTTATACCCGAAGACCAGCAGAGATGACGTCGGGTGAAGTGCGACACCAGCCGAGGCCAGACCCAGACTTTGGAATCCGGCCGACCGAAGGGCTGCCTGACGACAGGACAACCCATTTGTTATGACTGCAGATGCTATCCTGTTCGGACATCTACATTTATGGTAGGTACAAAACTGTACTTTCTCATTCCTTTGGCCTCACCTGCAGGGGGAGCCTTGGATCCTGGACCCAGTGCCCAATCTCCTGATGCATCAGTCGGGGGTCTCCACCCTTCCATTCAAACTCTCAAGGTCACAGCTTGGTTTCTCCACTTCCGGTCTTAGCCAGGCTTCCCAATGTTTCGCTGGCAGATCAACACATTTTGATTTCCTCCCATAAGTCCACTACTAGGAAACTTTATGCTAGTAAATGGAAGGGGTTCTCTTATTTGGCAAACAAAACCAAGATTGATCCCTTTACTGCACCCATTTCAAAGATTCTGGAATTTCTTGCTGAAACCTTTGAGCGAGGAGCAGCGGTAGCTATTATCCGGGTTCAGTTGGCTGCCATTTCTAATTTCCATGTGGGAGAAATGGGCTCCAACATTATGTCCCATAGGCTATGTAAAGCATTCGTAAGAGGTACTACCCTCTTAAGACCTCCAATAAGAGAACCTCTTCCCCCGGGACCTAAATTTAGTTTTAGAGGCTCTGATTCCCCCCCCCCCTTTGAGCCATCTGCTTCTTGTCCACTAAAATTTCTGACATGGAAGACCCTTTTCTTAACTGCTATTACCTCAGCTAGGAGGGTTTTAGAATTACAGGCCTTATATCTTCGTCTCCCATACTTGATTTTCCACAAAGATAGAGTTTCTCTTAGATCCAACCCCTCTTTATTGCCCAAGGTGTGTTCAGAGTACAATTTGAAATAATCCATAGAGCTTCCTGTATTCTTCCCCAATCATGGCAACAAAGCAGAGTATAAACTCCATCAATTGGACGTTCACGGACAGTTACATTTTTATTTGCACAGGACCAAGGACTTCAGAAAATCCGACCAATTGTTCATATCCTTTGCAGAGAATAAGAAAGGCTGCTCAGTCTCAAAAGTGACTTTATCCAAGTGGATTTCAGATACTATAAGTTACATCTACGATTTGTGCAATAAAAATCTTCCAGGAAAAATGTAAGGACAGTCAGCTAGGGCCTTGGCTACCTCTACTGCTTTTCAAGCCAGACTGCCTTTGGATTCAATCTGTGCGGCAGCTACATGGCTAATCCTCATACCTTTATCATTAATTACAAAGTAGATGTGGCCTCCCGGAACAGGGCACCACGGTCCTGAAGAGTTTGTTACAGTGAGCCACCCAAGAGATAGGTGCTGAGGATGTGGTCCCAAACAGCAAGAATGAAGGCGAGATAGGGACAACATAACATAAAGAAGTTATGTACTAACTATAATGTTCCATGTTTGTTGTCCTTGATCTCGCCTTCCTTCTTGCGTCACACCCTCCTTCCCTCTTCCTGGAGGATCGGGAGGAATTCCTTTTATTCACTACACTGGCTGAGTTTACTTTTACTACACCATTTGGGTAGTGCTAGTCTCCCCTTCTTTCTCTTGCTGATTTACACCTTTATATGCAGATGTTTTTCTACCTGTATAGTCTGGTGCTGGGTTATCACAAACAAGATCTGGGTAACTACCGCTAGGCATGTTGGGATAAGGGCTAGCCTCGAGCCAGTAAAAGCTCTCGAGCTGTAGTATACGGCTGGGTCGGAGCCGAGGTTCAGCTCCGAACCCAAACAGCAGGAAGGAAGGCTAGATCAAGAACAACAAACATGGAACGTTATGATGAGTACATAACTTCTTTTTAAGGGCATGTAAAATAATGCATGATAACTACATGACTCAATCCGAAGAGGTTAGAAAATACTCTGAATTGAGGATGGGCATTTGTATGGTTCTCAAGTGTGCCACAAAGTTCAGAAGGTTTAGAATTTTTTTGTGTGCAAGTGTTTATATATATATATTTTTTTGCACCCCAAGAAGACTTCAAAGAAATTTTCCACAGGTAGACAGCAATTGTTGGAGATAGGATGGGAGAGAGGGTGGTAATTGGGAACATGTGATGTTCTTCGTGTTTCACTGTTGCAGTCTATTTGCTTGCAGGTAGCCTTCAGCTGGCCTGATTATCAAAGTCTTGGGTCCTGCTTGGGTTGCTGTCTCTTCTTCCATGACGTCAGGTATTCAGGGGTATAAAGCATGCAGCTGACGCTATTACATCAGTCTTTCTTGCTGTGCGATGCCCAAAGCAGAAGCAGTTCGCAAGTGCTGGTCGGCTGACTCCTGAAATTTTCGTTTTTAAGTTTCAGAACCAAAGTCTTTAAAAAAGCTAAGTACCCCGTTGGGGATCCTTTTTCTTGCTCTAAATCAATGTCAGTAAAAGTTAACAATTGTATTACCTGTGGAAAGCAAATACCTCATAAAGATTTTCATTCGTACTGCATTCGTTGCTTAGGCCCAGATCACAACGTCCCTTGCTGTCGATTTTGTGCCTTATTCAATCCTTGAGCTATTCATCATCCATTCATTTTCACTTCAGACTATTTCGGTACTCTGTTTAATTATCCAGAAATGGCTTCTGTAAGCCTTCCAACTACCGACATCCCAAAAAAACATAAAGATAAAGACAGAGACCGCATAGGTCCAAAGCTGCCGACAATGGTTCCGTTAAGCTAGTCGCCAATTCGCTGGTACTCAGTGAGGTGTTTTCGCAGCTCCTGATACCCGCTACTTCAGATTCGCAGGCCTTTACTGAGACCCATTCAGAGTCCGATATGCCGCGAGATGCTTCTTCGACTTTGGAACCTGTGGATGTCTCTACCTTGGATGGGTCTGGAGCCGCTGTGCAGGCACCGGCTTCTGAGGGTGTATTCAGGCCTACTGACTTGCATATCAAACCGACACTATTTTCTTCAAGGCCTAAAATTCGATCCACGCCTAAAAAACCGACGTCCAAGCCACATGGTCAGGCCCATATGCCTAAAAACAAATGATAAGAATGGCTGAAGACCTTATTACTCTAATTAGGGGAAGCCAGCCTTCTCCCACTAAGAGACCTAGAACTGGTTTTCCTTCTGATTCTTCTGATCAGGATTGTGAAATTTCTATTTCTTCTGATGACCAGGATTTGCCCTTATCTAGCTATGAGGATTCTGATGCAGAGGACTCCATTCCCTTCAGAAGATTTTTCTTTTGGTGAAACTTTGCACACTCTTAGGGAGCATTTCCGCTGGGAAAGCCAGGATTAATCTGACTCCAAAAAGAGGCTTGGGGAATTCTTACTCCTACCTCAACACAGGCCTTTAGCTATCCCTCCTGTACTGGACATTGTAGATGATGCCTTCTTGGAATCTAGCCTGGCCCTAGACACTTCACCTCCGGCTCCCAGAAAACCTGACAAGTATTACAGAGTACCTGATTCTCACAAGTTCCTCTTTAAGATTCCTACTGTGGACCCAGAGACCATTTCACAGGGACCTAAGGGCATTGAGACTACAATTGCCAAAAACCCTACCCCTCGATAGAGATTCCAGGGCCATGGACAGATTGGGTAAGAAGGTGTACACTTCTGCTGCTTTGGCTATTAGGGCCTTAAACTGCCAGTTTCATATGTTAAAGTATCAGCAGCATATTTTTGGATTACTTAAACAGAAAATGACTGTGATTCCTGACTGTGCTGAAAATAAAGAATTACAGGATTTAATGCATTTTGCTGAACAAGTTGGTAAACATACTTTGCAATGTGGTTTTGACTCCTTAGATGCATCTTGTAGGGCTGCTGTCACTGGGTCTGTTCTTAGAAAGCATGCTTGGCTTAAGGAGCAAACTTTGCCAGATCATGTTAACTCATTCACTCCAGAGCAGCTCAGGAAAAGCTGCCTACTGAATTCCACCATAGGAACAACAGAGCAGCCTGAGCTCATTTTCAGAAAATCCATTTGTAATACTATACAGAAAACAAATGCTCATAACTCTTTAACTATAAGAGCTACACTAAAAATGTAAACGCGAAAGTTGTTAAGCAGACACTGACCTTTCCAACAGTGTAAATGTTGATAGTGCATATCAAAGTCATAATGAAATATTTGGCAAGGAATGTTGATATTGTGCAATTTTTTAAATTTTTTGGAAAAGCAAAGCACAATATCTTGGTCTATGTACCATGCAGACCCATACAATTTGAATTTAATTTGTTAGTATGAATGTCAACTTTAAAATGATACTTTAACCATAACTGTGTGACACTCCTTTCATGAGATATTCACAGAAATATGATTAGTATATTATTTCTCATAATTGATAAATAAACAAAGCATAATATCTCATCACCTGTAACAGACAGAGCCTACATATCAGTGTAGAAGTTGTGCATCTGAATGTCAGCTTCAAAATGACGCATCATTTGTGCGATTACCATGCTCCCTCGCAAAGATATGGGCATAATAATGAGAAGTATTGTAAATGTATAATTTTCATATTTGTACAAGAGTAAACAAACTGTGATATCTGTACGTGTGTACAGTGCCTAGACAGAGTTCCTTTACCATGATGTAAGGAGTAACACTGTCTTCAAAATGATGCATTATTTCACACAATGTGGTGGTCCCTTGCAAAGTTATTTACCAAAATATGAAAAAAATCATAATTTCCATAACCTAAGTCGGAAACAAAGTTTGATATCTGCCTATGAGTACAACATACAGGTACCATTCTTTTACCATGTTAGAACTATAAATAATCTTTTCAAAATGAGGTATTACTTAGCACATTCAGATGCTCCCTTGCCAAGTTATTTACCAAAATATGAAAAAAAAATCATAATTTTCATAACCTAAGTCCAAAACAAACTTTGATATCTGCACATGTGTCAGACATACAGGCACAATTATTTTACCATGTTAGAACCAGCAACATGTGCTAGTACTGCTCCAGTATCTTGCCAGTCCTTCTCAGCTTCACCCTCACCCATTTCTTCCTTACCACCTTCTGCATCTTTCTGACCTACTCCTGCATACCTTCTCCTTTACCACTGGTCTACCTGGGTTTCCTTTTTCTATACACTTTCTGCTCCTGCCATACTTACCTGCATTTCTGATTGTCTCCTCTCTCCTCCTTCAGTTGTGTCCTACTTCCCTCCTGTTCTCTACGCCACCTACTGCTCCTCTATCTACCTACTCGTCACTATCTCTATCTATCCACCTATCAATACTATCTACTCTGCCCCTTGCTTATTTTCCCAGTCTGCCTCTGTCTGTGCTGTACCATCTCCCCTCTTCGTAGTCCCGCCCACTTTTCCTTTTTCCTCGCAAGCATTTCACTTGCCCCGCCTATCTCCCTCTGGGAATTTACTTATACCCCGTCCTGTATCTGCGTCACTCCTTTCTCTGCATTTCGTCTATCCTGATCCCTGGCTGCTGTGTGCTCCTGCCCTGGTGTGCTTACTCTGAAAGTTCTTAACTTAATCCCTACTTTGAACCTTGGCCTGCCTCTCGCCCTACTGGTATCGGATGATTCCTGGCCTTGCCTACAGTGACTGGAAATCTGCCTGCCTCCTATATTCCTCCACATTCAAGAAACTGAAAAAAGTTCTTAACTTAATCCCTACTTTGAACCTTGGCCTGCCTCTCGCCCTACTGGTATCGGATGATTCCTGGCTTTGCCTACAGTGACTGGAAATCTGCCTGCCTCCTATATTCCTCCACATTCAAGAAACTGAAAAAAGTTCTTAACTTAATCCCTACTTTGAACCTTGGCCTGCCTCTCGCCCTACTGGTATCGGATGATTCCTGGCCTTGCCTACAGTGACTGGAAATCTGCCTGCCTCCTATATTCCTCCACATTCAAGAAACTGAAAGTAGGTAGTGGGCTTTGCATAGTTGATTCATTAAGCCTCTACCAAGTCTACCTACTGTGTCCAATAGTTTGCCTGTGCTTGTGTGCCTAGCAGCCAGTATCTCTCCTCCTCTGATCCCCTACTACCACTCCACTCTCACCTTTACACTATTCCTCCTTTTCCTTGCAACCTTTCCCTGTCCTTTTTCTGCTTTTTCCTGCTCTCCCACTCCCACCTTTACACCATTCCTCCTTTTCCTTGCAACCTTTCCCTGTCCTTTCTCTGCTTTTTCCTGCTCTCTCTCATTTACCAGCCCTGGCCACTAGGTGGCGCTCTCCTCGCTCTCTTTTTTTCTTTGCTACCTCATATGCCTCTGACTAGCCTTTAAAGTTCTTGCTGGTTCTCCTATTCTCCCTTAGCCTCTATCTTCTACCTGACAGTCTGCCTATTTCCTTGAAAATAGTGCTAGTACTGCTCCAGTATCTTGCCAGTCCTTCTCAGCTTCACCCTCACCCATTTCTTCCTTACCTCCTTCTGCATCTTTCTGACCTACTCCTGCATACCTTCTCCTTTACCACTGGTCTACCTGGGTTTCCTTTTTCTATACACTTTCTGCTCCTGCCATACTTACCTGCATTTCTGATTGTCTCCTCTCTCCTCCTTCAGTTGTGTCCTACTTCCCTCCTGTTCTCTACGCCACCTACTGCTCCTCTATCTACCTACTCGTCACTATCTCTATCTATCCACCTATCAATACTATCTACTCTGCCCCTTGCTTATTTTCCCAGTCTGCCTCTGTCTGTGCTGTACCATCTCCCCTCTTCGTAGTCCCGCCCACTTTTCCTTTTTCCTCGCAAGCATTTCACTTGCCCCGCCTATCTCCCTCTGGGAATTTACTTATACCCCGTCCTGTATCTGCGTCACTCCTTTCTCTGCATTTCGTCTATCCTGATCCCTGGCTGCTGTGTGCTCCTGCCCTGGTGTGCTTACTCTGGTAGGTAACCTTACCTGGAACTTCTCTGCTTGAATTTATTGTTATTTGATGATGCACTATCAACTGAACATCTCACTATATATTTGCTGATTACTCCTGCTAATTAGTCTAAACGCTTGTGTGTGGTTCAACATACGACAAGGTCCACAGTGTTTTTTGAATGGAAGACCCTGCATTATAGACTTACAGATTGTATATACTTTATTATCTTGGAAACGGATCTGTTTACCCGCGCTTGTATCTGTTGTGTACTGGCGACTACTGCTTCCCAGCGGGACTACTGCTTAGAATTGTTACATTTATTTTTTGAGCTCTTATAACTAGTTGCGAGTCCTGTTGTTGTCGCTAATGTTCCTAATGCTACATTGATGCATAGAGCTCAGACAACTTGCTGAAATACCTGTTATTGGCTATTATGTATTATAATTAATGCTAGCTGGGTTTTTTCCTGCTTTCTTTGAGTTCACAGAACTAGTTGCAATGTCCTATTGTTGTCGCTAATGTTTGTAATACTACATTAATGTATAGAGCTCGGAAAACTTGCTAAAATACCTGTTATTGGCTATTTTTCATTGCAATCACATGCTAGCTGGGTTTCTACTGCTTTCCGTACAACGCTAAGGGTGGCCATATGGTAAAATGTACTGCCTGGGTGTAACTCTTATTTTGTTGTAGGGCTATCCCGACTTTTATACAGTCACAGCCTTTTACTACTTAATTGCGCCATCCACGTGGGGCTGTATATAACTACAACTAGCGTGCTTGCTATCGCAAACACGCCAACTCCTACTCCACTAACTAACCGACCCTGCTCTGATGGTTTGTCTACAAAGATGCCTCTGTCGCTAACCTTATTTTAAGGGTTTTAGCGTTTTTTGACAGTTGTATCTTAAGACTCACTGTAAACTGTGTGAGGATCGCTATATGCTCCAACGCAAGGTCGCTAACCTTATTTTAGAGGTTGTAGTGTTTTTCTGCCAGTTTTATCTTAAGGCACATTGTAAACTATGTGAGGAACGCTATATGCTCCTTCGCAAGTCAGCGTTGCAACAATTAAGTGGTGTGCTCTTGTGCAGATCTCTGTTAACGACTCTTCACTTATTTGCAACATTATATTGGGTGTAATGTTTTAATTTCTCCTTAGATAATTTTATTAGTTGCTATAATACCTGTACCCCTGATACTAAGCCCTACCAGGTCTATATGTTACTATCTATAAGTCCTACAACAACTATTACTTCTGTGTTTTGAGGTTAATTACATACAATGTACTTCTTCATTGTGTCTTTACCTGCCTGTTCTATAATGCATTGATACCTACACTACCTAGTCTTTAGTAACTGTTAATTAGGTTTGAGTGCTAGATGGATAGATATTTTCTATTTCAGCTTTGTTGTCGATGTGACCTCTTGATACCTGTTAAGTGGTTTTATTATGAATTGATTGCTTGAAACTTGTGCTGTGTTGCTTTTAACTGTCCTTATTACATGATTTCACTATATACCTTGCTCTAACACCTTTACTAACTCTCTTATATATTTTTTTTCCTCCTCCCTACCCGTCTACCCCTAGAAAGTTCTTAACTTAATCCCTACTTTGAACCTTGGCCTGCCTCTCGCCCTACTGGTATCGGATGATTCCTGGCCTTGCCTACAGTGACTGGAAATCTGCCTGCCTCCTATATTCCTCCACATTCAAGAAACTGAAAGTAGGTAGTGGGCTTTGCATAGTTGATTCATTAAGCCTCTACCAAGTCTACCTACTGTGTCCAATAGTTTGCCTGTGCTTGTGTGCCTAGCAGCCAGTATCTCTCCTCCTCTGATCCCCTACTACCACTCCACTCTCACCTTTACACTATTCCTCCTTTTCCTTGCAACCTTTCCCTGTCCTTTTTCTGCTTTTTCCTGCTCTCCCACTCCCACCTTTACACCATTCCTCCTTTTCCTTGCAACCTTTCCCTGTCCTTTCTCTGCTTTTTCCTGCTCTCTCTCATTTACCTGCCCTGGCCACTAGGTGGCGCTCTCCTCGCTCTCTTTTTTTCTTTGCTACCTCATATGCCTCTGACTAGCCTTTAAAGTTCTTGCTGGTTCTCCTATTCTCCCTTAGCCTCTATCTTCTACCTGACAGTCTGCCTATTTCCTTGAAAATAGTGCTAGTACTGCTCCAGTATCTTGCCAGTCCTTCTCAGCTTCACCCTCACCCATTTCTTCCTTACCTCCTTCTGCATCTTTCTGACCTACTCCTGCATACCTTCTCCTTTACCACTGGTCTACCTGGGTTTCCTTTTTCTATACACTTTCTGCTCCTGCCATACTTACCTGCATTTCTGATTGTCTCCTCTCTCCACCTTCAGTTGTTTCTACCCGCTCCGTTCGCCCTGCGGGCTCACTCCGCTCCCCTCCCTACCCCCAATTCCCACCCACCCCCAGGGGTCCTAATCATATACATCTCTTGCCACACCCCTATCCCACCCCTCCAATCCTTCCCCTTCCCGCCAAATATCCTCCCACCCATATACACACCCCTTTAACAAAACACACTCCCACTGTGCGCTTCCTATCCCCTCCTCCTCCCAACATCTTGATACTTAAACATCATACTTTAACCTTTATCCCCTCACTATATTACTCCTATCCCCTCTTTGCCTATTCCTTTTATTCCTTCTTATCTATTTCCAACAGTAGAATACCCCTTTTACATCTTGTCTCCTTTACTTTCCTTATCTATTTCTTACCTCTTGTACTCATCTTACAATGGCCCCATACCTGCCAACCCAAATCTTACTCTCATTCCTACTGTTTACCACTCTATACTCTGTCTATCTCCTATCCCGTTACGAGAAATCACTTGATGCCCAAACTCTCCACTCTTGCAAACACACCTCCATATTTCTCTTTCCACTTATTCCATATCCTTTTAATTCTCCTACCCCCAGCTATCAACTACCTAAATTCCACAGACTTAGACATCTCAACTATGTCATAACATCTGATAAGAAAACCAAAATACTAACCTCACAAAGGTACTACCTTACAATCAAATGTAGCAATCCTACTCTTCAAGATGGTGACATCCATCCTAACCCTGGCCCTTCTCTCCCCTCCCCTCTAGCGCCTATTACTAAAACCAATAATAGCTTCTTAATAGGACATCTGAATACCCAAAGCCTAAACAACAAAGTACCTTACCTACATGCCCTCCTTCACACACACGCATTTGATATTCTTTGCCTGTCAGAGACATGGCTAAAACCTAGCACTAAAGACTCTGAGATCACGCCCCAAGGCTTCAATATGGTAAGACTCGACCGTCCCAAAAGAAAAGGTGGTGGTGTTGCAATTCTCTTTAGAAATCATCTAAATGTCACTACCCTCCCAGCCACACCAACTCAAGATAGCAGGATAGAAGCCATCATGATCAAACTCCAGTTAAATTCAAAAAAATCCCTTAATATCATCTGTATATACCTGCCTCCAGGCAACAATATACCTACCCTCGAAGATTTTCTTAGTCACATATCCACAGGAAACTATCATACTAGGCGACATGAACATAGACTGGAATAGCATTAATGAAGAAAATCCTTCATCCCATATCAACCTACATGGTTTCACTCAAACCATCACCTCCACTACTAGGCTCAATAAACATACTAATAGAGAAAGCATTCTAGACTGGATACTTATAAACAGAGTAAAAAATAATTACAAACTAGGAACCTTGCCAGATGATATCAGTGACCACTCTCTAACTTTTATAACAAGAGATAAAGCTGATTTGCTAAACCCCCACGTTACTAGAAAAATACGCACCTCCAAACATTTTAATCTGGACCTATTTCAAACTGAACTCAGGGCATGTAACTGGAACCCCTTAAAAACACTTCCTCTCGAAAATGCAGTATTACATTTTAACAAAATGTTTTTATCCATTCTTGACAAACATGCTCCTGAACGTATTATTAGAATGAAATCTAACATAGCCCCTTGGCTATCCAATGAAACCAAAAAGCTCATTCTCACTAGAAATAAAGTCTGGGCTAGATGGAGAACCCACAGAAATAACACTGATCTTCTAAACTTCCGACAGCTTAGAAATCTAACTAAAAAGGCAGTAATAACTGACAAAAAGAAATTCTATATCGAACTACAACAAACTCATCTTAATAATTCAAAACTATTCTGGTCCTCAATTAATAAACTCCTCTCCCCAGAACTTCCAAAACACCTTCCCCACTAAATGCAGACCCTGACACCCCACAGCAGACTGCAGATGCCTTTAACTCTTTCTTCACAGAAACTATCCAAACTCTAGCTAAACAACTTAATGCCAACAATTTCTGCCCACCTCGTAACCAAACTAACTCCTCCTTTAAATTTTCACTACAACCTATCTCTACATCATACATACACAAACTTCTTCTAAAACTAAAACCATGTACCCCCTCGGCTGATAAGCTCCCATCTCTTTTTCTTCAAAAAGCTGCCAAGGTTATTGCATATCCTATATCTATTCTCATAAATAGGACAATCAAAGAAGGAATCATCCCCGAAATTTGGAAGGTCTCTCATATTATCCCACTACACAAAGGTGGACACTCAACTGACTACGCTAACTATAGGCCCATTGCTCTCCTCTCACCTTTGGCTAAGATCATGGAAAAATGTATCCACCTTCAACTCGTGCAATATCTCTCTCATCACAACATAATAGCAAACTGTCAACATGGCTTTAGACCACACCACAGTACCACCACTGCCCTGCTTTCTTTTGTAGATACCATTAATCAGAACCGCAACAACAACTTACTCTCATCTGCCCTCTTCATTGACCTGTCCAAAGCATTTGATATGGTTAACCACCCCTTGTTACTTAATACTCTTGAATCCCTCTCATTCGATACCCCAACCATTACATGGTTTAAATCTTACCTCACAGATAGAAAACAAGCTGTTCTCTGGGATAACCACACCTCTTCACTCTTGCCTGTTTCCATTGGTGTTCCACAAGGCTCTATCCTTGGACCACTTCTCTTCTCCCTCTTCATCAATGATCTTCAAACTATAATCCCTCAAGCAACCTGCATTCAATACGCTGACGACTCTACGCTCATCTGCTCAGCATCTTCTACCACTGAACTTATCTCTCTCACCCAAACAGTGTTCAATACCGTAGAAACATGGTTCTCTAGTCGTTTCCTCTTACTAAATGCAAAGAAAACCAAACTTCTTCTTTTTACCCCCACATCCAGGACCTCTCCCTTACACTTCTCTATCTCCTCCAACAGCGCCACTGTCATCTCACCTGACACATCAACTAAATTGTTAGGTATTACAATAGACAATAATCTCTCATTTGACCTACACATTAACAACTCCATAAAACAAGTTAATAGAAAGATAGGATCCCTATATCGAATTAGACCTTTTCTCACACCTTCAACTAGAACAAGGATCGCTCACACCCATCTTATCTCTACTCTTCTGTATGCTTCACCTATCTTCACCAATCTCAAAAAAACAAGCCTTAACAAACTGGCAACCTGCTATAATAACATTGCCCGCTTTGCTACCGCAACCCCTATAAAACACATCATTGTCTAAACTTAAAACTTTTAGGCTGGCCTGAGTTTCAGAACTATCTGATAATCCACCAACTCTGCATTGCCCACAAAATCTTATACCAACCTAATAATACCCCAATACTCTCACAACTCATTACCCCATATAAAAATCTTAACTCTCTCCGCTCCTCCAGTAAAATTCTGACAAGTTCTATAAAATCAAATAATAATGCTGGTGACTCTCTTTTTACCAATGCTGTTGGGACAAAATGGAATTTGTTACCTACTAACATAACAAAGATTACATCATTGCCTCTTTTCAAACAAAATATTAAACTGCATTTCCAAAATCACTGGCTTTGTTCATGTAGTAAACCTGACTAGCTAATTTATTACTAACTAAATATAACTATCTCCTTCCTCCTTCATTCACTACTCCCTCTTTGTCTTACTCTTCTTCCCCCACTGTTGTTTAGCTTTTTCTCCACAGTTAATCTCTATCATTTCCCTTACTTTCTTTCACTCTACTTTCCTTACATACTTTCCTTTTTGACTATATCTATTAAGTTCTCTTTTTTCTTCCTTCTCTTTCTCAATTTTTATCATGTCATGTAGATAGTATTGTGTGTCATAAGAATTAACCCTGTAGTACTACTTTACATTGAAGGGTTTACTAGTCTTTATTTTTGTTATTGCAAACCCTAATACTAACTCCAATATTATGATTGTTATTGTTATCATTATTTTTTTGGTTTGATAGATTTTCTGTATGTATCTCACTCTGTGGAGCTTTTCTCCCCGGGCCGCTACTGAAAATGGAAATTTCTCCAGCTAGCCTAGCCCGGTCAACAAATGTAAAATAAATAAATAAATAAATAAAATACTGTCTTCAAAATGAGATATTACTTGGCACATTCAGATGCTCCCTTGTAAAGTTATTTACCAAAATATGAAAAAAAATACTAATTTCCATAACCATAAGTCTCAGACAAACTTTGATATCTGCACGTGTCAAACATACTGGCACAATTCTTTTACCATATTAGAACCAGCAATACTGTCTTCAAAATGAGATATTACTTGGCACATTCAGAAGCTCCCTTGCAAAGTTATTTACCAAAATATGAAAAAAATCATAATTTCCATAACCTAAGTCCGAACCAAACTTTGATATCTGCCTATGAGTACAACATACAGGTACCATTCTTTTACCATGTTAGAACTATAAATAATCTTTTCAAAATGAGGTATTACTTAGCACATTCAGATGCTCCCTTGCAAAGTTATTTACCAAAATATGAAAAAAAATCATAATTTCCATAACCATAAGTCTCAAACTTTGATATCTGCACATGTGTCCAACATACATGCACAATTCTTTTACCATGTTGGAACCAGCAATACTGTCTTCAAAATGAGATATTACTTGGCACATTCAGATGCTCCCTTGCAAAGTTATTTACCAAAATATGAAAAATATAATAATTTCCATAACCATAAGTCTCAGACAAACTTTGATATCTGCACATGTGTCAAACATACTGGCACAATTCTTTTACCATATTAGAACCAGCAATAATGTCTTCAAAATGAGATATTACTTGGCACATTCAGATGCTCCCTTGCAAAGTTATTTACCAAAATATGAAAAAAATCATAATTTACATAACCTAAGTCCGAAACAAACATAGATGTCTGCACATGTGTACAACATACAGGCCCAATTCTTTTATATGTTGGAACTATCAATATTATACATATACACATACAATACATATTCGATTGTACATGCTAGCACTCTCCTGAAACAGTTCTTTCTCAGCATCTTCACCAGCTTCTTACCACAGTTATTTGCCAAACTCATAAAAATATATTTTACACAACACATTTCATAATAGAGTTGTACTTACCATACTGGTCCCTACTTGGTCATGGGTGTTTTCCATTCTTCTCACAAGCTGCATATTTCCAATCCTGCATAGCTCTCCTCACACCATTGTGGATGTCAGTCAATAACAAGGCAATGCCTTCCTCAGTTAGGTGAACGCCATCCCTTCTGAACAGGTGAACATCTTTTGTGGTGATGCTGTCAGGACCGATTGTAGATCCACTGACCACACAAAATGACAACGTGGCCACCATAACTGCAGGTGTTCAAAAATTGCTCTGATTTGAAACCGCAGCCTTCCCAGTGGTTGACTGATGACAGTGTCAGAATGTGGACAAACCTGTACAGCAAAGAAAATGCAAACTGTTTACTACTGATGTTTGACCGATCTGTTGGAAAAGTACATATATATGTATATCATAATGCATTACCTGGTTAGACCATCCAAATCTTCACTCCTATCCACAGGGGCATTATTCTTTTCATAAGGTATATAAGTGGTGATGACGCTGCGGAGGTACATACCTACCACCCGTGAAAACACAAAATGACACACAACGACTGACAAGGGGGCACAGAAAGGGCACATGTAAAGATAAAAAACAGAGTAAGGACTGCAACTCCACTAATATGCCTAGGACAGGCACGGGACTTCAGGCCGTGGGCGTCTGAAGTGTCCCATACCTGTGCTGGCTACCCACTCAGACTGCTGGTAGCAGCAATGACTCCTGATTGCTTGCAGTGCCAGCACTCTGCCTTACCTCTACCTTTTCCATGTACATGTGTCCTTTCGGCAATGGTCATAAGGACTGAAAGGGGGGAGCTAATGTAAAGGGTCTTGCCCTGACCTACATACATTTACTACACCTGAAGGGAGGGAAACTAAGTGGAGAGCTCAACCAAGACAACATGTGAAAAGACTAATTCTGCCCCAGGCTTTGTCTTTTTGCATGTGTCCTTTTCTGGGGGGGAAACACTGCATCATAGTGGCAGCCCTGAGGCCATTTCTACCTAGGACAGCAGCACAATGGGGCTGAACTGAAGAGTCTCCAAGTTCCCAACTGCAATCCAGGTCAATCACAAGATCCATGGATGGCTGGGTATGCCCCCCGTGATGCACCCACCAACA
The DNA here is from genome assembly GCF_019279795.1 of Protopterus annectens. NCBI lineage: Eukaryota > Metazoa > Chordata > Ceratodontiformes > Protopteridae > Protopterus > Protopterus annectens. The sequence goes on along the minus strand of NC_056736.1, from coordinate 589,718,855 downwards.
CAAGAGAAGTTGGCATAAATCTCTGAAGAGGAACCTTCCTGACCATACTGATATTCATGTGTATGTGTATATGTGCAAGTACATTATGTACATACATATATATCGATATACACACATATGCAAAGATATATATATATATATATATATAAAAATCAGAGGTTTTGGAGGATAGCTAGTTGATGAAGAATGGAGGGGGTGGCTTGCAATGACTACAAATAGAGAAAAAACACAATCTGGCTTGTGCATTCATCAAAGTGATAACGACTTCTACTAAAAGTGATAACTCACTGCTGTATTGTAACTGCACTTATTGCTAATGTGATAATGACCTTCCTTTCAGTACTGAAAAGTTATGCATGCTCAGACAAAGGTGATAATTGCTGCACATAACCTGTTGACTAGGCATTCATTATATTACCTTGTGCAGCTATTGTGTAACACAGACTCATTATCAGTAAGGAGAATACCTAAGTAATTCAGTAAAATAGTATAACACTTACATATTACTGAGCCCTTCCTCCCACGTAAATTCCACACAACTGACAAAGCCAGGAAAAATGCACAAAAAATATGGTAACTCCATGCTGGCAGTTGTCAACAAGTGACAACTTTTATCTCACTCATGCAACTACTAATCACAAATAGAATAATACAAGCAGAAGTGATTTCTTGTATGCTTATTTTACATTATTTAATTAGTCAGTGGTGTGTGTGATTTCTTATATGCTGGCATATTACACTATAATTACATTTCTGTGCTGTATTCTAAGTAATGTAACCATATTTAAATTTCAGACTTAATTTCTATGTTTCCCCACTAACCCCTCCAGTTGTTTGCATTGTGTATGCACAAGCACCAAAATGGCACAATCAACTATTTTGCTCAGTGGTCACATCAGCAGTCAGACCATGTACTTCCTGATACACAATTAATTATTTCCCCAAGCAACATCCTCATTAGTATGTCCAGGTATACATGCATCTAAATAAAATGTTTTACCAAACAAGCCTTCAGTAACATTTCCTAGTATGTACTACCACCAGCATGAACACTTCACCCAAGCAACCCCTTCAGTAGAATGTTGAGGAATGCACAATCACCAAACCTAAACGCTTACCCAAACGAAACGCATGTAACATTTCCTAGTATGTACAGCCACCAAAATGAAGAATTCACCCAAGTGAGCCCTTCAATATAATATATGCACAGGCACCAGAATGAAAGATTTTCCCTAAACAACCATTCAGTAAAATTTCCTCCTATGTACAAGCACCAACAGGAAAATCAACCAAAATATAATTTTTCTTGGATGGTTGAAGGGTATGTGCAGTCATCAGTAAAATTATAAAAAATGGACGTAGGACATGTACCATTCCTTTCTTCAAAATTTTAAGTCACCCCAAGTCATATCTCATTTATGACAGATTTGCTGTAGTAATCACCACTGGTGCAAAAAAAAAACATTTGGTGGGGCTGCTGCCCGTCACCTGACTCACAAGATATTCCCATTCACAACAGCAACATGGATTTCTCACTCTGCTTAGACGTTTCTAAAAATTGTTGAACACTAAGACATGTTACCTAGTCTAGATAGCTTGTCTTCTGATAGAAGACATACTTTACCAGTGATTCAGTACAACACAGCCAGCTCCCAGGATGACAAAATGGCCAGATGGATTAGCCAACCATGCAACATCTTTTCTGTGACACTAAAATATTGATGTATGCACAAGCACCAACATGAAGCATTTCCCTGAACTACCCTTCAGCAATAGCTCCTAGTGTCTGCAATCACCAACATGAAGCATTCACACAAGCGACCCCACATTTCATAAGCAATACAATGCATCTATGAGAAACACCATCTTGGTTACCTGTCTAGAGGTTAAAAAAAAAAAAGACAAAAAATAAATAATAAATAAAAACATACACAGAATTTGCCAGGCCAAATAAACGAGGCAAAGAAATCTCAACATTCTGCGAAAATATGTACAGCTGAGATGCCTCCAGCTCTCACGCACAGCAAATGCTTCTCATAAAGCAAGAAGGATTTGATGTCAATATCGCATCCAACTGACAACATCAGCTGAATAATGAAGAAAAACAAGAGTGCAAGAAAATATAATAAATATATATATAAAACACTGGACTGTGTCAACTAAAAAGAGCTGTGGGTAGTCTCTTAGAAGCCAGGTCACAATATATGCCTTGAATCTTGAAAGTGCCATAAGCCAAATCCCATAGCACTTACTTGCAAGACATAGGTCCCCCTCTGTGACCCAGGAAACCCATGTATTATTGGACACACTGACCATGCAACCCAACAGCTAAACCAAAATAAATAACAGCCACCCTTGGTGGAATCACAACATCAATAGGCTCTGTAACAGAAGGATGGCCAAAAGTAGGAGGTGCAGCACCCAGCAAGATAAAAGCCATCTAAAACTAAACACATCTGAAGACAAATAAAATCTAGCAAATGACAGCTTTAAAATTCACACAAGAAGCTCTGAACAAATGTCTATACTGTAAATTTCTGACACATTATTGAAAACTTCCAAGGTTATATGACACCATATCAAATGCAAGCACTAAACCATAGTGGTTTTCACATGTTTACATTGGAATATAATCCTGTTTTGTTTCTTTTAAACATGCATCATGAACTGTGTGTGTGTGTGTATATATATATATATATATATATATATATATATATATATATATATATATATATATATATATATATATATATATATATATATAGGTTCATAGGTTCATAGGTTTATACTAGGTTATCTGCCCTAAGGCATTTATAAGCCTAGCCCAAAGTTATGTGGCTTACGCCACCCCTTATGTTAGAAATAATGTGCCCATTAGTTTGTTTTGCCTCTGTCCAGCAGTGACACAGAGATGATTCCCGGGGTAAACCTACGATCTCCCATTCACCGGTCAAGATTTCTCTTGAACAGAGCCGGCGAGGTGCTCTGCCTCACATGGACCGGGATTTTATTCCACAGCATGGGGAGTCTCTGGGTGATAAATCTATCCCTCCAGCACATCCTATTTATATCCGTGCTAAGGTTTAAGTCACTTGCTCTAGTGGTTCTGGTGGATTTGGATTTTTTGAGGTGGAGCATGTCCATTAATTCCGGGTTGGTCATGGCCTTGTATGTCAGGCACAGGTCACCTCTGAGCAGACGGTATGCAACTGAATAGAGTTGGAGTTTCTTCAGTCTGGCAGTATATGACAGGTTTTGGAGTCCCTTTATCCTTTTGGTGAGGAACTTTTGGGGTCTCTCCAATTGCTGCAGGTGTCGGGTGAGATACATCCCGAATGGGGCATTGTACTCGATCATTGGTCTGATAAGTGAAGAGTACAGGGGAACAATGACCTCACTTGATCTGGATGTGAATCCCTTCATGATCAGATGGGCAATGTAGAAGGTCTTTCGAACCACTTTAGCAACGTGAGTGTCAAACGAGAGGCCACTGTCAACCTGGGTACCCAGGTCCCTGATAACCTCTTCTGTGCTTAGTGGGTTGCCACCTATATGGTAGCTTGGGGTTACCTTGTTTTTCCCAAGGGTATGACTATACACTTTTTTGCGTTTAACTTCAGGCCATGGCTCTGGTACCAGCTATCAGTTTCCGTGAGATCCCTCTGAAGGATGTCTGTGTCCGATGTACTATCCACTATGGCACCCAGTTTGCAGTCATCTGCAAACTTTGTCAGCCATAGTCCTCCTATGTTTGCCTGTACTTCTGAGAAGTAGATGCCGAACAATAGGGGGCCAAGGACTGAGCCCTGTGGGACACCACTTGTAACCGGCTTGGAGTCTGACATGGCTCCAGCAACTCTAACCCTGTGGGTTCTGTCCTTTAGCCAGTTTGCAACCCATCTTGTGACATATGGGTTTACATTTAAGCTGGTAAGTTTCTCTATGATACCCGAGTGGGGTATTGTGTCGAAAGCTTTTGCAAGGTCAAGGTAGGCTGTATGGACTGCCTTTCCCTCATCAATGGTCTTGGTAACTGTTTCGAAGAAGTTGACCAGATTCAAAAGGCAAGATCTGCCCTTGACAAAGCCAAACTGGGTTGGGTCCAAGGTCTGCAAGTCCACTATGTCCTTGTTTATGAGTTCCATTATGATCCTCTCCATAGCTTTGCAGACCAGGCTTGTTAAGCTTATGGGGCGGTAATTACCAGGGTCCGTAGAGGCACCACCTTTGTGGAGTGGGACCACAGTTGCCGTACGCCACTCCTTGGGCACATATCCTGTGGTAAGGCTAAGATTAAACAGCTGCCTTATGTGCCTTATGAACTGTTTTAACTTTTCCCAGGAAAGTGAGGTCATTCATTCCCTACAAAACTACATTACGAGTAAATGTAGAATATTATTGTTATAAATTACGACACAGAATTTCACAGGTATAATGTAAGGGAACATATTTAAAAAAATGCTGCATTGTCACACTGAATAAGACAAAGTTCTAGATTGATGTATAAACAGATATGGAGAAAATAATACTCTAGGCTCTGAAAGGTGAAAGGAATTATCTCCCTCAGAAGAATATATAGAGCTACGACTCTTCTACTGTCCCTGGCACTGTGATGCCAGCATTACATTTTTACAGTTCAAGCAGTGTTATGCTTAAGCAGATTTGATTATAAGGAAAACGGATCCTTATAAAAATGCCCAGATTCACCATAAAGTGGTTATGCTGAGCATGTCATTCTGCCAGCTCTATTTTTCACTAAAGAGATACAGGATTTGATCAAGTCTCAAACCAAGCAATGCTACACATGAATATGGACTTCCCATGGAAGTTTACAAGTTCCTTTTACCTCAAACAAAGTCTTTCCTAATGTATATCTTTACCTTTTTATCTAACAGCTCTTTCAGGTTCTCGTATGATTGCAAAGACTTGTAGAGATCCTTCAGACCCTTTCTTACTACTGTAGATTTACCTTACAAAGTCATAATATAACTTTTTAAAGATATTTTGGTCAAGGAGGGTTAAGAATATGTTAAAATTCACCCCTACACTCAGTTACATGAATGGAGTCTACTACCGGCAATATGAAGACCAGTTGCTACAGCTCAAAAAATGAGCAGTAGTAACTACAAATAGGTTTATAGATTACTATGTAAGAATCAAACCCTGCATCTTGTGTGAATAATGAAAACATTTTAAACCATTATACCAATCTCCCAGAACTTTGCCCAGTTCTAATTTTCACAATACTAGATTTAGATATAGTTTCCTTCCCAAATGATATTCTGCAAGATCAAGTAAAATATCTAAAACACATGCTGACAATTCACAGATATTGTTCACATCACAAACATCTGAAGTCTGGTCATGTATCAAGCATAGGGTTACCACCTGTCCCACTTTGCGAGGGACAGTCCTTCTTTAGACAGTTGTGTCCTGACAAAAAATTGTAAAAATGGCAAATGTCCTGAGATTTTAGGACAAAATTATTTCCTATATTTTATGTAATAGTTTCATAAAACAGTTATTCTGTATCTAAAATACCTAAATGTTATAAGAAACAGAATAAGCAACTAAAATGCTACAAGAATAAGCCTTTATTTAGGCAGAAAATTTAAGTTCTAACTTTTGTACTGACCACGGGTATGTGTCGGCCTGTAAAATCTGATGTTTATACCAAAAATGTCCCACTTTGGCCATTTGAAATGGTAGCAAACCCTAATCAAGCATGTTGTAATAATAGCAATACTCAAAGAAACTTTAAGACTGTGCTACAACATGTTGATGCTTGTCAGTACTACTACACTCTCAAACTGGTGCAATACCATAAACATTACAAATAGTATTAAGAGATAAATCATGGTATATGAAAAACCACTTTGCACAAATTCACCCACTAAAAAGTGAATATAGCATTATGCAAAGGGTAACCAATAAAAAAAAAACAAAAAAACAAAAGTACATATCAAATGGGTTACTAGACTTGAATAATCACAATATAAAGTTCTCTATGGGTACTATTTTTGGATAATATAAGGAAATCTAGAAAAAAGGTGGCACTCATGAAAATAAGCTGTTACATTTTAACTTCAGTTAGAACTTTCTTCATTTAGCCATTACAGACACAGGTCATTTGTCCATATATTACAACTGGCATAATAAAGCAAGAAAACTGTATGCAGCTAACTTTTCTGTAAACCTTACAGCATTAGTACACCTCTGGTACCATTTTGTACATTTGATGCAGACACACACACTCTCTCTCTCTGTCTCCTCCCTCCATTTTCTCTCTTTCTCATCTTTACTTTCTTTCAGCTGAGTCATTTTCAAGTAAGTACTTTCTAAATGAAAACATACAAGTGGAAATGGTTGGTACTCCCAACAAATTCAATTCTGTCTCCATACTGCAAACATAGGAAAAGTTTACGTCCTACACTAAAAGTAGCATCAGGGCCATGAAGAGCTACTACAAGATTCTGGCATAAGGTTGACCAGTTTTCAGAATTTAAAACAGACAAAGGAGCACAGCACAATATCTGCAAAGCTTTGTGTCGCACCTGCAAAGAAAAAAGTAGATCTGCAGTAAATGGTCTGAATTTGAAAGGCCGAAATCACTTTACAGTTCCCTGAGGAATTCCTGCTTTTGAATTAGCCCATCAGTAATCTTAGCTTACTTTGTTTCTTTGTTTAAATGCATAACAACACTGCTGTGCGCATATGGTGATTTCCTTTGTTTTAAACTTTGAAATGAAAAAAGAAGTTAAATAAAATAAGCACAACTGCAGCTTGGAGCTTCTTTCTGTTAGAAACGTTAATTAACATAATCACGTAATATTCGCGGTTGCGGTAACGGTAACTAACTGAAGTTTATATTCCCAGTGAATACAGCTCTTAACTTATTCCCTAAAAAAATCATGAACAAATAAAGTAGTGATTAAAAAGGAAGATTCTCTAATAAGGCCAATAGAGCATGTTTTCGTGTGAACTTAAAATTTTAAGTACAAAACTTGAACATCTGACATTACTGACTGTCAAATCAGAACGTAATAAGGGAAAAGTAAAAATGAGGCAACATCAGGCACGCTTTAGAAAGCAAGGAACAGCGTAAAGCTAGGAAATGACAATGTTCCACGTATATCTGAACAGTAGTGTACTGTTTGGTTTCCTAGGAGAATCAAAACGGCACTGGGAAGATAAAGTTCTTAGTTACAGCAGTCCAGGGTGGGGCATAAGAAAGTAAGGATGACAACAACTTGTGTGAGGTTTTATTGCAGTTAGGTGAACCCAGGACGCCCTGAATATTTAAAGTATTGAAATATTACCAAAATAGTTATAAAATCATAGAAAGTAAGATACTTGGGTTCATTTTATAGGTTAAACTGTAGGATGGTGTAATAAAAAAAAAACGCACACCACATGTTAGACACTCCCCCTTTAATGCGATGGCTTTCAGTTAGATATTGCACTATTGATCGCATTACAGAACTTACAATAAATTACGGAGTATGGCAATAATCGTTCATCAATAGAAGCATATAAGCAAGGACAACGAGACAACTGGATAAATAACCACGTACTTTGCGTACCGAATATTAGCAATCGGGCTTTATAGTATGATTATACTTAGCACAATGAATACAGATATATTTGTCATGCTTTTATAGCATTGGTTTCTATTTGAGTGTTCCATGAACTCATGCTGTAGCTTTGTATTTTGGACCATGTTATTTCATACTTCCATCCTACGGGTTACACAGCAAAGAAGGAAGAAATGCAATTTGATACAGCGCAAGGGGAACTAGCAATTACTAAGTAAGGAATATTTCTTCAAGCGTTTCATGCTGATGTTTCATTAACGTATGTTTTTGAAATTGCTTGCAGTTTGAGGTGTTTTTAGATAAATGATTTTAAACGTTTTATAGCCTTAAACATGCTAACAGTAAAAATAAGTGCTGCTATGGGATCGCTTGCTGTCACTCCTCACTCACAACATGCGCTCTTTGTAAAGAAAACAAGCCGATTTTCTCAAAAATTTCAAATATAACCATACGGCAGCTCCACTCTGAAAAATAAGTTGAGAACGTAACTGACAAATTTCAGGTACTTTTTCAGCTTATTTTTTAACAGTGGAGCTAAAATGCAAGTATAAAGATACCTACGCTTGTGGAAGACACTCTGGTGTAACACTATACAATTCTTAGCGCCTCAGTGAGCACTCGGCTGTAACTGCAGAGGCACCATGCAACGGTACTCGGGGTTAATGAGTTAAAGGTAAATTGCTGGATGCTCCCTTAAACCAAGACAGCCTGTTTGGCAACAAAGTAGAAGTACTTAAAAAGATGGAGGAAAAAGTTAAATCTATGCAAACTGTTAAAGATTTCCTGCATGTACAGCCTCCCAGATTTAGTAGGCATTGGCCTTCTAAGAATTGGTCCTTTCTTGTCTCTTCCAGTCTTCTCAGTCCAAACCCAGAACCAGCAGACCACCTAGGCTACAGTCTCAAGGTACTCACAGGCCAAAGCAGTGGGGGGCTCCCACTTCCAAAGCTGGAAGTAGTAAGACACCTCCCTATCACAATGACTTAACTTTAAACCTTCCAAGCCCTGCTCAACTGAACTGCTCCTTTAGGGGGAAAGATTGCCCCGCATGCAAAAAACTGGAAACTCGTTACACAAGGCAAATGGGTTTTAAATATAGTTTCCCAAGGATACAGATTCCACTTACACACCTTACCAACCCCAAATGGTTGGCCAGACCTACCCCCAAATCACTGGGCAGAGGCTCAATAGCAGGTTCTGTCCCTTCTAAGTATCAGGGCTATTCAGCCTGTCCCAGGAATGGGGACAAGGTTTTTACTCCAGACCTTTCCTGGTACCCAGAAAAGACAGCTCCTGGTGTCCTATCCTGGCCCTATCTATCCTAAACACCTTTTTGGTAATCCCAAAATTCAAAATGCTAACTCTTCATCATCTGCTTCCCATGCTAGGCAAAAATGCCTGGTTGGCAACATTGGACTTAAAGAAAGCTTATCTTCACATTCCAATAAGGGCATATTGCAGAAAATACCTACACTTCAGAGCAGGCTCCATGCACAATCAGTTCTCTGCACTGCCCTTTGGTTTATCTGCTGCACCCAGGGTATTCACAAAGTGCCTAGCTCCAGTCATTGCATTCTGCAGGCAAAGAAATATTCAGATATACCCATACCTGGACGATTGTCTAATTCAGGCAGAAAGCCAGGGCACACTACTGAATCATCTGGCATTTGTAAAGAAACTGCTAACCTCACTGGGGTACACCATAAACAAAAAAGAAATATCACCTAGTACCCTGCCAACAAATTGTATTCCTGGGAGCAAGCTTGAACATAACTTTCCAGATGGCCTACCTCACGCCAGAGAAACAAGTTTGTTTGACAGCCTACTTCAAACTACTGGCCACAAAGACCCAGCTGTCTGCAAGGAAAATACTGCAAGCTCTGGGTTTCATGGCCTCTTGCATCCTACTAATTCCATACTCAAGACTGCATATGAGGAAACTTCAGTGGTGTCTGAAAAGCCTATGGTGTCAACATTCGTAGGACCTGGAATCAATGATTTGTATCATTCCTTGTATAAAGACAGAGTTCCTTTGGTTGGCAGAGGCCTGCTACCACAACAAGGGACTGCCATTTACTCTACCCCCTGCCGCTCAAACCCTAACAGACACATCAGACTGTGCATGGGGGGCAAATGGAACCAGAGTCATATGCATCTGCATATCATTCAAAAAGAAATGTTAGCTGTACAGAATTCTCTGACAGCCTTCAAGGACCACATTCTTCCAGGACAATTATTGGTAAAGACAGACAAGATCACGGTTATGTAGTACATAAGCAAGCAGGGGGGAACCCACTCATACCCTCTCTGCAGACTAGCCATGGCTCTGTGGAACACAGCTTGAGCTACCAAGTGCACCTACAAGCTCAATTCCTGCCAGGCAAGCTAAATTCACTGGCAGACGACCTAAGCAGAAATCTCATGGACCCACACAAGTGGAAACTGGAACCAAAGATATTCAACATTTTGAGAAGCAAATGAGGGAGCCAGAGATAGACCTGTTTGCCTTCCCTCAGAACTACCAGTTGGACAAATTCTGCACAAGGACTCCCCACAGGCAAGCTTGGAAAGTGGATGCCCTGTCCTTCACCTGGGAAAGCCTCTCAGTTTGCCTTTTCCCCTCTGCCTCTCCTCTTGAAAGTTCTACTAAAGATCAAACAGGACAAACCAAGGGCAATATTGATTACACCAGACTGGCCATGCCAACACTGGTACCCCCTCTTGCGCAGTATGTCACAGCTGGAACCATGGCACCTGCCTCGGACCCCTTCCCTGCTGTCCCAGCAGGCGGGCCAGATTCTGCACCCACAGCTTCAATCCCTGAACCTTGCATCCTGGCTAATTACCTGAGCTCTCCAATGCCATCCCTCAGTAAGCAAGTGCTGGATGTCATTCTGGAGGCAAGGAGGCCTAGTACTCAAAGACCCTATGCTGAAAAGTGGAAAAGATACTGTCCCTGGAGCCAAGCTCAGGAGATGGGCACAACAGTGCCCAGCTTACCACATATTCTTCAATACTTAACAGAGATGCTTCACAAGGGCCTTTTCTTCTCTTCTATTACAATTCGTACCTCAGACATTTCAGCACATTATAATACTGAGCCACCCCTCTACTCTCGCCCCCTGCTGAAACAATTCCTCAGAGGGGCCAAAAATGTAAGAACACCCAGGAGAGCCCCTACCCCAGCTTGGGACCTTAACTTTGTATTGGAAAAGCTCACTCTATCTCCTTTTTAGCGAGCTGCATCTGCAGAGTTGAAATTTCTTTCTTGGAAAGCAGCCTTCCTTCTAGCCATCACTTCATAGGTTCATACTAGGCTATCTGCCCTAGGGCATTTAATAGCCTAGCCAGAATGTGTTTGGCTTTCGCCACCCATTTTAAATTAATTTTGCTATGCCCTTTTTTGAGGTTAGTATACTGTGCCTCTGTCTAACAGTGATACAGAAGTGATACCCGGGGTAAACCTACAATCTCCCATCCACTCATCAAGATTCCTCTTGAAGAGAGTCAATGAGGGACTCTGCCTAACCTGGACTGGGATTTTATTCCAGAGTGAAGGGAGCCTCTGGGTTATGAATCTGTCCCTCCAGCATGTCCTATTTATTTCAGTGCTGAGGTTCAAGTCTCTCGAGCATGTAGCTCGATAGGATTTGGATTTTCTGAGGTGCAGCATGTCCATTAATTCCGGGTTGGACATGGCTTTATACATCAGGCACAGATCGCCTCTGAACAGGTGGTATGCCACTGAGTAGAGCTGGAGTTTCTTTAACCGGGCAGCATATGGCATCTGTTTGAGCCCTATGATCCTCTTGGTGAGGTACTTTTGGGGTCTTTCCAGTTGCTGCAGGTGTCTGGTAAGGTACATCCCAAAAGGAGCATTGTACTCAATTATGGGCCTGATGAGGGATGAGTAAAGAGGCACGATGACCTCCCTTGATCTAGATGTGAATCCCTTCATGATTAGGTGGGCTATATAAAATGTTTTTCTAACCACTTTGGCCACGTGGTTGTCAAATGAGAGATTGCTATCAACTTGGGTCCCCAGGTCCCTAATTACTTCTTCTGTACTTAATGGATTACCACCTATGTGGTAATTTGTGGGCACTTTGTTTTTGCCAAAGGGGATGACTATACACTTTTTGGCATTTAGTTTGAGGACATGGCTCTGGCACCAGTTGTCTGTTTCTATGAGGCCCTTTTGGAGGATGCTTGTGTCGGCTGGAGAGTCGATTATGGTGCCCAGTTTGCAGTCATCTGTGAACTTGGTCAGCCGCAGTCCTTCCGTGTTGGCCTGTACTTCCGAGAAATATATACTGAACGAGAGGGCCCAGGACTGAGCCTTGTGGGATGCCACTTGTAACTGGTTTGGAGTCTGACATGGCTCCAGCAATTCAAACCATGTGGGTTCTGTCCTTGAGCCAGTTTGCAACCCATCTAGTGACATAGGGGTTTATATTTAAGCTGGTGAGCTTATCTATAATGCCCGAGTGGGGTATTGTATTGAAGGCTTTTGCGAGGTCCAGGTAGGCTGTGTGGACCACCTTCCCTCACAATGGCCTTGGTGACTGTTTCAAAGAAGTCAACCAGGTTTAAGAGGCAGGATCTGCCCTTAAAGCTGAACTGGGTAGGATCCAGTGTCTGTAGGTCCCCAATATCTTTATTTATGAGGTCCATGATGATCCTTTCCATAGCTTTGCAGACCAAGCTAGTCAGGCGTATGGGGCGATAGTTTCCAGGATCCGTTGAGGCACCACCTTTGTGGAGAGGGACCACAGTTGCTGTACGCCACTCTTTGGGTACATATCCTGTAGTAAGGCTGAGATTGAACAGTAGTTTTATGTTTGGGTTTAGCTCTTCTTGGAGTTCATGTAGGACGCAGCCTGGGACACCGTCTGGTCCCATTGATGCTGTGTTTTTTGCTTTGGAGAGGGCGGCTCTTACCTGAGCATCCGAGATGTCAGGGGGGCAGCACTCTGCTGGGATAGATATTTGCCCTTTTGGTGGGGAGGGGGGGGAGTTTGCGCTGAACCTGTCAGCTAGGATGTTGGCAATGTCTGTGGGTTCGGTGTATTTTTTGTCATTTTGGACTAATTCTGAGCATATCTGGGAATTACCACCCAGGTTCCTAACATAACTAAAGAAAGCCTTGTGATTATTTTTAGTGTCCTGTGCAATTTTTCTCTCGAAGTTGGCCTTAGACGATTTTGAGTGCCCGTAGTTTTTTGCTAATACTGATCGGAGATGCCTTCCCTTTTTGGAATTTTGCTCTATCATTTAGTAGCTTCCTCCTTCTATTGTATAGTTTGTTTATGGCTGGGGTCCACCAGACAGGACGTCTACCTTTGGAGGATTGGGTCTTGGTTTTATTTGGGATCGCATGATCCATGCATTCCTGAAGGTGTTCATAGAATGCATTTATAAAGGATTCTGCGGTCTGGGCCGTATTTTCCACAGGCCCGGGGGCTTTGAAGGATTCCACCTCAGTTTTGAGGAGTGTGAAATTTGCTTTAGAGAAGTTTTTCACTGTAGTTTTCTGGGCAGGGGGTGGTGTCGGGATGTGAATATCCAGTGAGATTAGTTTATAGTCTGATCTTACCAGTGAGGGATACACTTCTGGTCTGGAGCATAGAGTCCCCATGTTTGTGATGATCAGGTCCAGTATGTTTTCCCCTCTTGTGGGAGTGGTAACAAGTTGTTCCATAGCATTTGAGTTTATAAATTCTAGGAACCTTTGGGCTAGGGTGTTGGAGCTAGAGTAATGCTCCCAGTCTATGTTTGGGTAGTTGAAGTCACCCAATATAATGGTGTTTGGAGAGACTTTCATATTTTCCAGTGTTCTCAGGAAGGCCGAGTGGGGTTCCTGGGTTAGGGAGGGTGGTCTGTAGCAGGCTATAAACTGGAAGGCAGTTTTACCCACTGTTAGTTGCACATGGATAGTCTCTGATGCTTAGTGCTGTGCCACCAACCTGGAGGTGTGGGTATCTTTGACGAATATTGATACTTCCCCTCCTTTTGTGGGTCGGTCCAAGTTTTCGGGCCGAAAAGCACGGTATGAGATATAACCTGGTAGTGCTGGGGTGCTCTCGGGAGCCATGTACCAGGTTTCTGTTACTGCACAGATGTCGATGTTCTCCATGCTAAGGAGAGTTTCGAGTGCATGCATCTTGAAGTTTAGACTTCTGGCGTTGAGTAGCATTACTCTTAGTTTCTTATCCCTTGTGATACCTATGGAGGTGGGTTTGTCTTTTGAGCCTTGCCTAAAAAAGGCACTATGGGGGGTAGCAAGAGCCTTTGCCAATATCCGAAAGCCCAGGGGTGACAGGTGCAAGCCGTCCCTAGTGAAGCATCGTGGCTTGTCGAGCATGTCATCCCAGGCTGACAGGCATTGGATCCCCTTTGAATGACACCAATATATAAGCCAATTGTTGAAATTGATTATCTTGTCTTCATATTGTGGCATCATTCTTGGTGAGGGTAAGATACTACTCAAGGTCAGGGTCATACTGGCCTGGGCCACATGCTCAGAGAGCTCCTCTTTCTCTTTTCATGTAGTCCAGGGAGGTACGTCTCAGGTCATTCACACTAGCATGGACAATGACTGAGTCATATTTGTACTTGCCTTGGAGTGACCTGAGTGCTTGTGTTATGTGGCGGATCCTAGCGCCCGACAGGCAGCTCACTGTGACTTTCTCCTTGTTCAGCCTGGTGAGCGAGACGTCAGTGTGCCTGATGATAGAGTCACCTATTACAAGTGTATCAGGTGTGTTGTTTAGCCTTAAGGGCTGTGACTGTTCGGCACACTGGCTTTGTGAGCTATGTGTTGCACATGTTTTGTTTTGGGGTAGCGGTTGCTTGGGTGTCTGCTTTGGAGGTCTCTGCTGCTTAGGCAGATTTTTATTTAGAGCCTCCGAGTATGTTTTTGTGTGTTTATGTGTTTGGTCTGCTGTCGTGGTAGGTTTATTTGAGACTGGAATTGTACTGAGTGTGGTTTCCTTCTCCTCCTGACTGGTTACGCCAGTACTGAGTTGAGAGAGCTTAGCCTCCAGTTTGGCTATATGGATGCATCTCTCACATGTGTTGGAATTTGTTGGGAGGAGGAGAGGGTTGTCTGTGTACATGAGGCAGTTGTAACATTGCCTCAAGATTCCCAGATTCACCAGCTGGACCGGAGAGAAGATTGACAACTGACCTTTGGACATGCTAGAATAGTATCGGGAATTCCTTTATAATTGGACAAAAAAATGGCCAATGGGGAACAAGGTACTCAAGAGGACTTTGTGAGAGTGTAGTGCTTTTAATTTTTTAGTGCTGATTTATATAATTGCTTTAGTGAGCAAGTGCCTTTAGTGAGCAAGTGCCAGGTAACGTAAATGCAATGTGTTACAGGTAACGTAAATGCAAAAACGACAAACAGTAACTTTCTTTCAAGTGAAACAAGGAAATGAGTACAGTAAGCAATGCAGATATCACTAGGGATCCACAGAAGTGCTGAAAAGCCGCATTTTAGGTGGTATTAGCGTTTCAGGGAAATAGCAAGCATACAAACAGAGCTAGATTCAGCAGGCCTGGATCTAGTCTATGCTACAGCAAACAAGGTGTACCAATTTCAGTAAGAAACAGTTGAAATATGCGGGCACTATAAGCCTTTAACCAGAAATTCCCAGCTCAGAAGGGCAGAGTCCAGCCTCTACTCCCACAAGAGTGCAGACCACGAACCTTCTTAATGTAAAATAACTGGCCTGAAGCCCAAGTGCTTAAACCAGAACTAATACACTTTTAGAATAACAGACACTGAGCCCTCAATCAGCAGTTCCCAACTTAGAAGGATGTAAGCTACCTGTCCTGCCACCACAGTGCAGGCCACAAACCTTCCTAATGTAAAACAACTGGTCTGAAGCCCAAGTGCTTAATCCAAAAGACTTAGAATGATAGCTACACTTTAATCAAGTTGCTACCAAGCAGTAATAAATACAATTGAATACTTTGAAGAATGCCTGGATTAGTGCTCAAGTTAAACAAACAAAGCTAGATTCAGCAGGCCTGGATCTAGTCTATGCTACAGCAAATAAGGTGTACCAATTTCAGTAAGAAGCAGTTCAAATATGCAGGCACTATAAGCCTTTAACCAGAAATTCCCAGCTCAGAAGGGCAGAGTCCAGCCTCTCCTCCCACAAGAGTGCAGACCACAAACCCATTTAATGTAAAATAACTGGCCTGAAGCCCAAGTGCTTAAACCAGAATTAATACACTTTTAGAATAACTGACACTGAGCCCTCAATCAGCAGTTCCCAACTTAGAAGGATGTAAGCTACCTGTCCTGCCACTACAGTGCAGACCACAAACCTTCTTAATGTAAAACAACTGGTTTGAAGCCCAAGTGCTTAAACTAGGCTTAGAATAGGTTACACCAAGAAGTAATAAATACAACTGAGTACTTTTAAGATGACGCAAAAGCAAAATAAATTAGGAAGAAACACAAATACAGTAAAAGCAGATAATTTTTTTTTTTTTTTCAGAAAAGTAGTAAAAACAATTCACATGCAGTGCAAGCTGGCGCACTTGAGTATGTAGCAAAATTAGTCCACACATAGTTTGAAAAAATGTAATTAAATTAAAAAGGACTAAAAGCAAGTGCAGAAAGGGTTTAGAATGCGGTAAAGAGATGGGACTGGGGAGTGTCCTAGATCAAATCTACAGTGGGGCGGGCACTGCAAAAGCCATCAAATTTAAACTACAACCAAGAACAGGGAGGGGGGTTGGGGAAGACAGTTTCAACAGAGCTAGATCTGAGGAATCAGTCCAAATTATAAAACCACAAAAATGCAGAAAATGTACTTAAATCAGCTTATGTCCAGTTGATGTATGCAGACAAATCTCAGTAGAAAGCAACTCGATTTAAAATGATTAAGCAAGAAGAGTGTCTGAATTACAGGCCCTCATGGCAGTGGAGCCCTTCATCATCTTCCATGCAGACAGGGTGTCCCTCAGGACCAATCCTTCCTTTATGCCCAAGGTGGTATCCAGTGTGGCCCTTAGTCAGTCCATTAATTTGCCAACTTTCTTTTCCAATCCACGGAATAAAGGAGAATGAATACTGCACTCTTTGGACGTGCACAGACAACTTAGATTTTATTTGGACAGGACTAAGCCTCTCAGGAAAACTGAACAGCTGCCAATTGCCTTTGTTGAAGGGGCAGAGCAGAAGGCCATTTCAAAGCAAACCATTTCTAAGTGGATAGGCCATTGCATTAATTTCTGCTATAAGCACCATGTAAAACCTACCCCACAGGGGATAAGATCACATTCCACCAGGGCTGCATCTACTTCAACAACCTTTCTCAGAGGTGTTCCCACCAGGGACATCCTAGAAGCTGCTACCTGGAGTTCTGTTTATACCTTCACAAAGCATTACCACTTGCCTATTTTTTCTAAATCCAGAGCTGGTTTTGCCAGTGCAGTCTTGCAGGGCCGAATAGCTGGTCCAAATGCTCTTTAACTGCCTTCCCCCTTCCTTAGCTTTGGGAATCTACCCAAATGTAATGACTGGAACAGTGAAACACGAAGAACATAGTACAGTTGTGTACACTTGCCATAAATGTAGATGTTTGAGTGTATTCACTGTTGCAATCCTGGTTATCCTCCCTCCAGCCCCTGACATTTATTGGCTATACCTCTCTTCTTGTTTACTATATTTAAGCTTTCTGGTGTATTTGCTTTTTGTTGGAGGTGTAACCTTGTATATAATTGCTTCCCATTATGGGGGCTCCTGACATCCGGGGCAAGAAAAACTGATGTAATGGCATCGGCTGCATGCTTTACACCCCTGACTACCTGACATCATGGAAGAAGAGACAGCAACCGATGCAGGACCCAAGACTTTGATAATCAGGCTGGCTGAGGGCTACCTGCAAGCAGATAACCCAAATGTAATGACTGCAACAATTAATACACTTGAACATCTACATTTATGGTAAGTGTACACAACTGTACTTACATTTCAAAAAAGAAAAAAAAAAAAAGGAGTGGGTAGATTTTAATATTTCCCTACAGGTTAATTTGTCAGACATGTTAGAGAAGCAAATTGTAACTAAGGAAATTATTCTTTTGAGCTGGGATATAGAAACTGGATCGCATGCCCATAGTGAGGCCTTGGTAGGTTTTGGCTGCCAAAAAAGTAATAAATAGAAAATGGGAGTCAAAATCTAAACCAACAAATCTGAAGTATTGAATATTTCAAACGAGATGAAGGAATTGGAGGTGGGATCTTTAGAGAAGGACAAGCGCAAACTACAAAGAAATTAAATGAAATTTGTGGGATCAGTACATTCTGAATAATGTTCAGGAGGAGTAAAATTTCAGGGAAGTGAGGACTTGAGTAGTTAATATAATGTTGGAGTGAATTCATTTTCATGCATTACACATGTTTTTTAACATGTCTGTAATGGCTTGTTTTCTATTAATATGTTCATTCATTACTGTGTGTGTGTGTATATATGTGTGTGTATACATATATATATATATATATATATATATATATATATATATATATATGTCTATATATAAAATGTGTGTGAATTTAATATTAAAAAAAAACACTTTATCCACCGTGCCTGTGGCCAACTAGATGGCTTGTGGAATGTCACTGTGTAAGAACAGGCAGGTATGTCTGAGATTTGTGCCATGTACATGTGAATGGTATGCAGTACCACTGCTGTGGTCCCATTCAGTCATTCACAAAGCAGTAGAGCTTCCTGTTTGTAAACCTTTGTGGTAGTAAGGCTTTTGTTTGTAAAGTGTGTACAGTTTGTGACTCCCAGTACTTCACTGAGGCAGATATATTGCAGAAGGCACACATGGTTAGCTTTCTCCTGTGGTGTGCTAGGTAACTATATGTGCTCCTCCTTATGTAGAAGCATTGTGTCAAGGAAGTTTTTGCTAATAAAATGTTTGTCATACTGACGTCTGTCCCCAGTGCCACCACATCCTTTGCTGGGTCTACCGGCACTCCCATTTCACCCCTCCATCAATGCCAAATTTCAAGCCAGGGCTAGTATGGAGCTTAATGGCATCCTGTGGGGAGTTACTGTCCATCTTCAATCCAGATTTTTTTTTTTTTTGTGATCTACCTGATACCCCCATTCCCTCCCCATTCTTCATTGACCTCATCTGAGGGCTACTTCAATAATTGGACCACACCTTCTTTTAGGAAGCATCAGCAAATGACCTCGCTCTCAGCATGGGCCCATCCGTCCCTCCCTGCCAACACCTCAGGCATCAAGAGATGATAATTGAACCCTGCTTGCCTGGATCATAGCTGAGACTATATCCCTCTGCACCATGGAGCTGGCTTATGTCAAGGAGCTTGTTGATTATTCTAGAAGTGGAAGCCTTTGAAATGTTTGTGCTTTCCACTGGTCTCTGTCAGGTGACTGTAACTATAAGAGAAAGACTTGTGTACGTACCTTGCTGTCCATAAGTATGGGAAGGCCATGCGTTCTTAAAGATCGTACGTGTGCAAGTACTTGCATATGTGTGTGTGTGTGTGTGTGTGTGTGCATGTGTGCGCGCGCGTACTGGTGTGCGCGTGCATGTGTGTGTGTGTGTTTATGCCACTTACTGATCAACTGAAGCTCATACAGTGTCCCAGTATTGCCTAAAGCAGTAAATGAGCTGTCCAGGCAGGAAACTGCAGTGCTACTAACTCCAATGTGATGCATCATTGCTGATGCCTTTACTCCAAGCATTGTCCCTATTTCAGCTGTGCAATTTTTGGTGTGCTTTTTATCCCTTTTATAGCTATACACACATTGGTGTGGAGTTTCCTTCACATGCAGCTATGAATTGTGCAGGTATGTTCTTCTCATGTACATTTGTTTTATCATTGTGATGTCATTTTCCTACCTTGTTTCCTTTGCATCTTTTTATGTGGTCTTTTACATATAACTTCTGTTACACATTTAAGCTCACTGCACTGTAGCACAGGGGTTTGTGAATCCCTGCTGGTCTTTGCTAGTATGCTGATGTGCGATTACAACGCAAGTGCACACTGTGAAATTTGTAGCTTGTCTGTCTGGGCAGTTGTTTTCTCTTTTCAGCAGTCCAAGATAGTCCTTCCTGTTTGGACTCAAATGTTGATGATTTTTCCTGTCTTTTAGCTTGCGGGATGTACAGATTAGTACATTTTTTCCTACAAAACTAATAACTTGTGAGCATTGTGGAGGGCCTCCCCACACCCCCCTTTAACTTGGATAAATAAACTTTAGGTCCTGCAGCTTTGAGGAAAAGGGAGAAACTGAGAATAATATTGAGCTGCAGTTTCGCTGACTTCTGCTATGTTTACTTTGTCTTAAGATTTGTGTTTGATGTCACAATTTGCCTTTTTATTTTATGGTACACAAGTACAGTAATGGTGTCTGCACATTATTCTGAGTAGAAAATACAGCAAGTGAGTAGAAAAGCATAGAAAAATAAATATCTTTTCCCCCTTTTCAGGATATTTTGGAAAAAAAAAATGTCCAGATGGACTCCAACAATGCCAGGAACTCCTATAGTGTCTTTTCACTTCTTAGGTAAGTACTGTTTTTCTAGTGGCACTCTTTTTGCATATTGCATATCAGAATAAATAGGTCCCAGAGAAATAAATCTCTTGAAAACAAAAATAAATTCTTAAACAGAACAGATTATATTTTTCGTTATTGTTGCTAATTTGACAGTGTTTTTAAGTCTTTTGTTGCATAACCCATCTGTGTGGCATAAAGGGATCCAGACAACCCAAATTTGAACAGTGATCTGATTCTAGCGGGTCCATGTGGGGCTGTGGGAGTGAGCAGTCATTGCTGTCTCCTACTTTCTGGGTTGGGGAAAGGATGGTTCCAATCACAGGCTGCATTAGTGGACAGCAAACAGAGACTTATTTGCTTCATTAGTTCAGAGTAGACCAGAGGTGTGGGCTGGAGCCTACTTAGGCCAGTGGTAATGCTGATCAAAGACTAAGTGGTGAAATCACTCCAGCAAAATGTCTGAATTACACAAAATGTTTTCAGAAAGCGTGAAACAACCCAAACAGTCATTGGGATTATGGGTTGATCGTGTCCAGAAATTACAGACACTTCCAAAATTGTATTAATAATTTTGTGAAGTACCTTGATTAAGTTGTACTGCCTGTGATTCAAAAGGAGCTGTTAGTATTAACCTTTATTATAATGTTTGATGTCTACCTGTGTCTATCAGTTAGTGCTCAGAATTAAGACTATGAGCTGTTAATTGGTTGCCTCATGTTGTCCAGAGTTTGATTCCACAGCCTCCCAAGCAAATCACTTGACTAGACAGTGCTTTGGAGGCAAATGAGAAATTGGGGTAGGTTCCACAACAGTGCCCTGGATAGCACACTTGGTAAGCACTGCACTGTAATTACTTTTTACTTGTTTCTTATCTTTTCTGTAATTCCATTTTCAGTGTAACCTCCTTGCCAGAATGCATTTGTTTTGTAATTTTTATGTATTTCTGTTATTGTCATTTGTTCATGCTCCCTTTAAGGTATTCTTTGCTTAATTGACATAATTTAGCTGTCAGTATGTATGCGGCATGAATAAGGTATAGAATAGGTTCATAGGTTGATACTAGGCTATCTGCCCTAGGGCATTTACAAGCCTAACCAGAGTGTGTTTGGCTTTCACCACCCTTCTTAGATTAGTTGACTCTGCCTCTGTATAGTAGGTCACAGAAGATAGCCCATTTAAGGTTAGTTTACCGTGCCTCTGTCTAGCAGTGACACAGAAGAGATCCCAGGGGTAAATTTACGATCTCCCATCCAAACGTCAAGATTCTTCTTGAAGAGGGTCATTGAGGGTTTCTGTCTGACATGGATTGGGATTTTGTTCCAGAGTGAGGGGGAGCCTTTGGGATATGAATCTGTCCCTCCAGCATGTTCTTTTTATTTCTGTGCTGAGGTTTAAGTCACTGGAGGGTGTAGTTCTGATGGATTTGGATTTCTTGAGGTGGAGCATGTCCGTTAATTCTGGGTTGGACATGGCTTTATACGTCAGGCACAAGATCGCCTCTGAGTAGGCAGTAAGCAACTGAGTAGAGCTTGAGTGTCTTTAGCCTAACTGTGTAGGGCATCTGTTTGAGTCCCTTGATCCTCTTGGTGAGGTACTTTTGGGGTCTTTCTAGTTGTAGCAGGTGTCGGGTAAGGTACATCCCAAATGGGGCATTGTATTCAATTATGGGCCTGATGAGTGATGAGTAGAGGGGCACAATGACCTCTCTTGATCTAGATGTGAACCCCTTCGTGATAAGGTGGGCTATATAGAATGTCTTTCTAACCACTTTGGCAATGTGATTGTCAAAGGAGAGATTGCAATCTACTTGGGTCCCCAAATCCCTAATTACTTCTTCCGTACTTAATGGATAACCACCTATGTGGTAATTTGTGGGCACTTTGTTTTTCCCAAAGGGGATGACTATGCACTTTTTGGCATTTAGCTTTAGGCCATGGCTCTGGCACCAGTTTTCCATCTCTGTGAGACCTTTATGGAGGATGCTTATGTCAGCCGTCGAGTCGATTATGGCCCCCAGTTTGCAGTCATTTGCAAACTTTGTCAGCCATAGTCCTCCTGTGTTAGCCTGTACCTCAGAGAAATATATACCGAACAAGAGAGGTCCCAGGACTGAGCCTTGTGGGACGCCCCTTGTAACTGGTTTAGAAACTGACATGGCACCTGCAATTCTGACCATGTGGGTTCTATCCCTAAGCCAGTTTGCAACCCATCTTGTGACATAGGGGTTGATATTTAAGCTGAGCTTATTTATGATGCCCGAGTGGGGTATTGTGTCGAAGGCTTTTGCAAGGTCAAAGTAGGCTGTGTGGATTACCTTCCCTTCGTCTATGGCCTTGGTGACTGTTTCAAAGAAATTGACCAGGTTCAAGAGGCAAGATCTGCCCTTAACAAAGCCGAATTGGGTAGGATCCAGTGTTTGGAGGTTCCCAATGTCTTTGTTTATGAGTTCCATGATGATACGCTCCATAGCTTTGCAGACTAGTCTAGTTAGGCTTATAGGGCGATAGTTTCCGGGGTCCGTTGTGACACCACCTTTATGGAGTGGGACCACTGTTGCTGTACTCCATTCTTTGGGTACATATCCTGTTGTAAGGCTGAGACTGAACAGTGATTTTAAGTGAGGGTTCAGTTCTTCTTGGAGCTCATGTAAAACGCAGCCCGGGACGCCATCCGGTCCCTTTGATGCTGTGTTTTTTTGCTTTGGAGAGGGCAGCTCTCACCTGTGCATCTGTGATGTCAGGGAGGCTACACTCTGTTGGGATAGTCATTTGCTCATTTGGGGGGAGGAGTGGGAGATGTTTGCACTGAACCTGTCTGCCAGGATGTTGGCAATGTCTTTGGGTTCAGTGTATTTTTTGTCATTTTGCACTAACTCAGAGCATATCTGGGAGTTTCCACCCAGGTTTCTGACATAACTAAAGAAAGCATTGTGATTATCTTTAGCGTGGTGTGCAAATTTTCTTTCGAAGCTAGCCCTAGATGATTTTATGAGGGATCGTAGTTTCTTGCTAGTACTGATCAGAGTTGCTTTCCCTTTCAGGGATTTTGCTCTATCATGTAGTAGCGTCCTCCTTATGTTGTACAGCTTATTTATGGCTGGGGTCCACCAGACCGGTATCCTGCCTTTGGAGGAGTGTGTCTTGGTTTTATTTGGGATAGCACGATCCATGCATTCCTGTAGGTATCCATAGAATGCGTCTGCAAAGGATTCTGCGGTTTGGGCCGTATTTTCCACTGGCCCTGGGGCTTTGAAGTATTCCACTTCGGTTTTGAGAAGTGGGAAGTTTGCTTTTGAGAAGTTTTTGACCGTGGTTTCCTTTGCTGGGGGTGGGGACGGGATATGGATGTCCATAGTGATTAATTTATGGTCAGATCTTACCAATGAGGGGTATACCTCTGGTATGGAACATAGAGTCCCCATGTTGGAGATGATCAGGTCCAATATGTTTTCCCCTCTTGTGGGAGTGGTGACCAGTTGTTCCATAGCATTTGAGTTTATAAATTCTAGGAACCGTTGGGCTAGGGTGTTGGGGCTTGAGTAGTGCTCCCAGTCTATGTTTGGGTAGTTAAAGTCACCCAATATAATGGTGTTTGGAGAGACCTTCATATTCTCCAGTGTATACAGGAAAGCCGAGTGGGGTTCCTGAGTTTGGGAGGGTGGTCTGTAGCAGGCTACAAACTGGAAGGCAGTTTTGCCCACTGTTAGTTGCACATGGATGGTCTCAGATGCTTCGTACAGTGCCACTAGCCTGGAGGTATGGGTATCTTTGATGAATATGGATACTCCCCCTACTCTTGTGGTTCGGTCCGAGTTTTGGGGCCGAAAAACATGGTATGAGGTATAGCTTGGTAGTGCTGGGGTGGTCTCGGGAGCCTTGAACCAGGTTTCTATTACTACACAGATATCGATATTCTCCACACTGAGGAGAGCCTCGAGTGCGTGCATCTTGAGGTTTAGACTTCTGGCGTTGAGCAGCATTACCCTTAGTTTTTTTCCTTGTGTTGTCTAAGGAGGTGGGTTTGTCTTTTGAGCCTCGCCTAAAAAAGGCACTATGGGGGTGGCAAGAGCCTTGGCCAGTATTCGAAAACCCAGGGGTGACAGGTGCAAGCCGTCCCTAGCGAAGCAACGTGGCTTGTCAAGCATGTCATCCCAGGCTGACAGACACTGGATCCATTTTGAGTGACACCAGTACTTTAGCCAATTGTTGAAATTGATCATTTTGTCTTTATACTGTGGTATCATTCTTGGTGAGGGTAAGATGCTACTCAAGGTCAGGGTCATAAGGGCCTGGGCCGCATGATCAGAGAGCTCCTCTGTGTCTCTTTTCATGTAATCCAGGGAGGTACGTCTCAGGTCATTCACACCAGCATGGACAATGACGGAGTCATATTGGTACTTGCTTTGGAGTGACCTGAGTGCTTGTGTTATGTGGCGGATCCTGGCACCCGACAGGCAGCTTACAGTGACCTTCTCCTTTTTCAGCCTGGTGAGAGGGACGTCAGTGTGTCTGACAATAGAGTCACCTATTACAAGTGTATTAGGTGTGTTGTTTTGCCTTAAGGGCTCTGACTGTGTGGCACACTGACTTTGTGACCTATGTGATACGAGGGTATTGTTGTGGGGTAGCAGTTGCTTGGATGTCTGCTTTGGAGGTCTCTGTTGCTTGGGCAGATTTTTATTTAGAGCCTCCAAGTATGTTTTTGTGTGCTTGTGTTTGGTTTGCTGTTGCGATAGGTCTATGTGAGACTGGATTTGTAGTGTGTGTGATTACCTTCTCCTCCAGACTGACCGTGCCAGTACTATGTTGAGAGAGCTCAGCCTCCAGTTTGGCTATATAGTTGCATCTCTCACATATATTTGAGCTTGTTGGGAAGAGGAGAGGGTGGTCTGTGTACATAAGGCAGTTGTAACATTGCCTCAAGATTCCCATATTCACCAGCTGGACTGGAGAGTAAACCTGAAACTGACTTTTGGACATGCCAGAATAGTATAAGGAATTACTTTTTGACTTGATCAAAAAGGACCAATAGGGAGCCAAGTACTTAAAGGGAGTATAAGAGGGTGTAGTGCTTTAGTTTATTAGTGCTTACTTATAAGACACTTATCCTAGCTACTGCTGGGTTTTAGAAGGAAAATAGAATGCTTACTTTGAGATTTGGAACAGTTCTAAGGGAAAAGGTGAAGAGCAGACTTTGTGGAGCCGGGAATAGTTTAAACCTGATTAAGCGGCACTGCCCGATGTTGCGCTATGCGCAAAAACACACAAAAGAGGGTTTTAAGAGAGGGGGATCAAGGAGTTTGGAATTGACCCAAAATGGCAAATAAAACTACAGTTTCTAGGCAGTAACCACTCCCACAGGGGCAGGCAGGCTGTTCAGTGTTTACCACTGCCACTGATGAACACAGAGACTTCCCTTTAGCCCAAGCAAGCAATGGCCTCCACAAAACTTACAAACAGTTCAGAACAGCAAATCTGTAACTGAACTTTTTTTTTAAATTTCAGAAAGTGGGGAAAAAAGCAAGATTTTTTTTTTTTTATTATTTAAAGATAGCAGAGATACACAAGTAGCAACAAGTTAGAACAGTGCAATAAATGACCCCACACTTGAGTGCTAGGCCAGAGACAGGTAAAATGCAAGTGTTAAGAAAAAAACGATTTTAAAATAAGTGCAACACAGGAAATGCAGTAAACAGGATCTAGATGTGATGTTCATCGTGTTACCCTGCTGCAGTCATCACACTTGGGTTATCCTGTCGTCAGGCGGTCCCGCAGTCGGCCGGATTTCGAAAGTCTTGGTCTGACGTCGGTTGCTGTCGCCTCATCCCTGACGTCAGTGCACCAGGGGTATATATATTGCAACCGATGCCATTTTCTTCTGTCTTTCTTGCCGTGTGGTGCCTGAAGCAGAAGCAGTTCGCAAGTCTTCTATAAAGCTAAGTACCCCGTTGGGGAAACTTTTCTTGCCTCAGACCGATGTCAGAAAAAGTTAACAATTGTATTTCTTGTGGTAAGCAAATACCTCATAAGGATTTTCATTCTTATTGCATACCTTGCCTAGGCCCTGATCACGACGTCACTTCTTGTCGTTTTTGTGCTAGATTTAATAAACGTACTATTAAAAGACTATTTGATTTCGCACAACACTTTTTTTGGTAGAAAATTTAATTGCACCATGCTGTCGGAGCTACCGACTACCGGCGTGCACAAAAAGCGCAGGGACAAGGAACGACAGCGCAGGCCTAAGCCCGATTCCGAGGCCTCTGTTGATCCGGTCTCCGGTTATCAGTGAGGCTCCGACGCAGCCTCTGACTACCGCAGTTCTGGAACCCGAGACCGCTATAGATATTTTGACAGAATGTACTAGGCCGACGCAGCCTTTTACTTCAGGCCCTTCCAACGATTTACCTTCCAAGGACGTCGGTGCTTCTGAAACGCCATCGGTTTCTGAAGGCGTTTTCAGACCGACTCTTCCAGTCAAAACGTTTTCCAAGTCAAAGACTCCTAAATCGAAAAAGGCTTCACTTCAGTCTCCTGGTCAAGGCCCTGTGCCTAAGAAACAGATGCTCAAGATGGCTGAAGATTTGATTACTCTTATCAGGGGTTCTCAGCCTCCTCCTGACAAAAGGCCTAGACAAGAGGAAGATTCTGCTTCCTCTGAACAACTGTCTATTTCTTCGGATTCGTCTGAGGACCAAGACTATTCCTTCTCTCCTTATGAAGATTCTGATGCTGAAGACTCTATTCCCTCAGCTTCCCCTCCAGAAGATTACTCTTTTGGGGAAACTTTACACACTATGAGGGAACATTTTCACTGGGAAGGTCAGGATTACTCTGATTCCAAGAAAAGGCTCATAGAGTTTCTTTTACTCCCCCAATACAGACCCCTAGCCATCCCTCCTGTTTTGGACATTGTGGATGATGTCTATTTAGAATCCAGTTTCAACCCTGACTCCCTTCCTCCTGCCCTGGCCAAGCCTGACAGATACTACAGAGTACCTGATTCCCACAAATTCCTTTACAAAAGCCCAGTAGCTGACCCAGAGACTGTCTCCCAGGGTCCCAAGGGGGCTAAGGCTTCCATGGCTAAAAATCCAGTACCTTCTGAAAGGGATTCAAGAGCACTAGACAGATGAGGGAAAAAGGTTTACACCTCAGCCACTTTAGCTATAAGAGCTCTAAACTGTCAATTTCATATGCTTAAATATCAGCAATTTCTGATCTCTCAGTTAAAACAAAAGATAACCACTCTCCCTCAACAATCTGAATTGAAAGAAGTACAGGATTTGTTGCATGCCACCGAGCAGGTGGGCAAACATACCTTACAATGTGGGTTTGATTCTTTAGAGGCCCCCTGCAGAGCAGCTGTCACTGGATCAGTTATACGTAGGCATGCCTGGTTAAAGGAACAAAGTCTGCCTGATCATGTTAAAGCAAAACTACTAGATGTTCCCTTACAGCAGGATGTTCTTTTTGGTGTTAAAGCAGAAGAAGTTTTAAAGAAAATGGAAGATAAGGCAAAATCAATGCAGACAGTCAAAGATTTCCTACAGGTACAACCCCCTCACTTCAGCAGAAACTGGCCAACAAAAAATTGGTCCTTTCCAGCCACTGACAGGCCTCAGAGGGGTAAATACAGGCGCCCAAGGGGCAGAGGACAACCTCAAGCTCAGTATAAACCTCGCCAATGGGGCACTCCAAACCAGAAGGGAGGAGAAGACAGGTCTCAATCCACCAGAAGGCAAACTCAATGACTTGCACCTCAGCTGGCCAAACAAAGCTCTTTTGTCAACCCCCCTGGGGGGGAAACTAGCACTATTTGCAGACAACTGACACATGGTCACAAAGGACAAATGGGTCCTAGACATAATTTTACGAGGATACAGATTCCACTTTCACACCTTACCAATAAAAAGAGGAATGCCAAACCTGCCACAAAATCAAAGGGCAGAGGCTCAAAAACAAATTACAGCTCTCATGGCCATGAGAGCCATTCAAAGGGTACCAACTCAAGAGCAAGGCCAAGGATTTTACTCAAGACTCTTCTTAGTACCCAGAAAAGAAAATGCTTGGAGACCAATTCTGGACATTTCAATTCTAAACACGTACTTACAAGTTCCCAAATTCAAGATGCTAACACTACAGCAGCTACTTCCCATGTTGGGCAACGAAGCATGTCTGGTAAAGTTGGACCTCAAGGAGGCATACCTGCATGTCCCTATCAGACAAAGTTGCAGAAGATACCTCTGTTTCATTGCAGGTTCAACCCATTATCAATTCTCTGCACTGCCCTTTGGCTTATCTACTGCGCCCCGAGTATTCACAAAATGCCTGGCACCAGTAATTGCATACTGCAGACAAAGAGGAATTCAAATATATCCATACCTGGACGACTGCCTCATCCAAGCAGAAAGAAAAGACGTTCTCCTACAACATCTGGCTTTTGTGAAGCATCTACTAAATTGTCTGGGGTACACAGTAAACGAAAAGAAGTCAAAACTAGTACCCTCACAAAAAATGATATTCCTGGGTGCCAGCTTGGACACAACGGCCCAGAAGGCTTATCTTACACCAGACAAACAATTGCAACTGACTCAATATTTCAAGTCAGTGGCAACAAAGACCCAAGTAACTGCAAGAAAAATTCTGCAGGCTTTGGGCTTCATGGCATCTTGCATTCTGATAATACCATTTGCAAAACTGCATATGAGGAAATTACAGTGGTACCTAAAAAGCGTATGGTCTCAATACAGCCACAGCTTGGACACATTGATATCTCTCATTCCCTGCCTTCAACAGGAATTTCTATGGTGGGCATAGGCATGTCACCTCAACAAGGGTCAGCCTTTCACCTTGTCCCCACCCAGGCAAACTATCACAACAGATGCTTCAGACTATGCCTGGAGGGCACATATGGCAGGACAATGCATTCAAGGCCTATGGACTGCAGAACAAAGAAAACTGCACATAAACCAAAAAGAGATGCTAGCTGTACAGAAAGCTCTGACAGCCTTCAAGGATCTACTACAGCCAGGACAACTTACAATAAAGATGGACAACACCACAGTAATGTGGTACATAAACAAACAAGGGGGCACACATTCCTACCCTCTTTGCAGGCAAGCAGTAATCTTATGGAACACAGCTCTGGCCTACCAAGTTCAGTTACAAGCTCAATTCCTGCCAGGACAGAAAAACACGTTGGCAGACGACCTAAGCAGAAACATCAAAGATCCCCACGAGTGGAAGCTAGACCCACAAATTTTTACAATGATAACTCAAAGATGGGGCTTGCCAAATATACACCTGTTTGCCAGTCCTCAAAACTACCAGCTGACAAAATTTTGCACAAGGACATTCCACCATCAAGCTTGGAAAGTGGACGCTCTCTCCTTCAGTTGGAAAAACCTGATAGCATATGCCTTTCCTCCATTACCTCTTCTCACAAAGGTACTTTTGAAGGTCAAAAAGGAGAAACCTCAAATGATTCTCATAGCTCCAGACTGACCATGCCAGCACTGGTACCTGCTACTGAAGAATATGGCTCAAAGCCCACCATGGATATTGCCTCAAATACCTCATTTGCTCATGCAGCAGAACAAGCAGATTCTACACAGCCAGATGAAAACCTTAAACCTGGCTGCATGGCAAATCAATTAAGTATCCAACCTGCACCTCTTTCACAAGCAGTATTGGATGTTATTCTAGAAGCCAGGAGGCCAAGCACCAGGAAGGCTTACTCGGACAAATGGAAAAGGTTTTCTGCTTGGAACCAAGCTAAAGGCCAAGACGCAACTCAGCCTCATATGCCTCACATTCTGCAGTATTTAGCTGAGATGTTGCATAAAGGACTTTCCTTCTCCTCAATTAAGATCCATGCATCAGCTATTTCAGCTCACTACGACACAAATCCACCTTTATTTTCAAATCCTCTCCTAAGGCAGTTCCTCAGAGGGGCAAAAAACATTAGACCACCTAGAAGAGCTCCTACACCAACATGGGACCTCAACTATGTTCTGGAAAAACTAACGCTACCTCCTTTTGAACCAGCTTTTTTTGCAGACCTTCAGTTCCTATTTTGGAAGACTGCCCTGCTCCTGGCAATAACTTGTCTCAGAATTACAGGCACTTATGGCAGTGGAACCTTTCCTCATTTTTCATCAAGACAGAGTTTCTCTACGAACTAATCCTTCCTTCATGCCTAAGGTAGTTTCCAGTGTAGCTTTAAATCAAACCATCCACCTACCCACTTTCTTCCCCAATCCACAGAACAAAGGTGAGACACTCCTGCACTCCTTGGACATTCACAGGCGGCTTCGCTACTACTTGGATAAAACTAAGGCTTTCAGAAAAACTGACCAGCTCTTTGTTTCCTATGCTACAGCTTCTCAAGGGAGGGCCATATCCAAGCAAACCATTTCTAAATGGATAGGCCATTGCATACGATTCTGCTATACCCATGATGGGAAACCAGTTCCTCCTACCATTAGATCCCACTATACCAGGGCAACAGCTACCTCTACAGCCTTTCTCAGGGGGGTTCCTTCCAAGGAAATTTTAGAAGCTGCAACTTGGAGTTCTGTACACACCTTCACCAAACACGATCACTTACCTCTTTATTCTAAGTCCAGGGCAGGCTTCGCCACTGCAGTTCTGCAGGGCTTCATTGCCTCCACTAACCCTCTATGATGCCTCCACCCTACCTTAGCTTTGGGACTCAACCCAAGTGTGATGACTGCAGCAGGGGAACAAGATGAACATAGTAGAGTTTTGTACCTACCATAAATGTAGATGTTCGAGTGTTCACCCTGCTGCAGTCCAGGTTACCCTCCCTCCAACCCCTCTGATCTACTGGCTAAATCTTTGCTATGCCTTACTGATGTATTTGCTTATAGCTGAAGGGATTTTGTGTCTGTACAGTGTTCTATACAGTCCAGGATGCGCTCATCTTTCATTTCTGCCATTCTCAGGAATATCCTCCCTTGAAACCACCCAGATACCTGTCCGGTTGCTCTTGATTCTATCCCACATGTTGACTCTGATGGAAAAAAGACAACATTGGATACAAAAGTTAAATCCTTGTTTTCTTTTCGTCTGGTTCAACTCCACTCCTGGCTTCCCCCTACCAAAATTGTTATTTTTCTTTTAGGAAGCGGATATGTCACGTGGACCCTGTCTGACCCCCTTATGTGTTGTATACTTTATAGTGTTATTTCCTTTCTCTCTGTCCTATTAGGTAAATGGATGTATGTCTTTATGTACTTATCCTGTGGCCAGTCAGAAAACTTGATCTGAGGTTGCTGAGGCAGGACAGGGAATTGAGGGTAGGCAAGGTATCTGAGAACTCTGATCCATTGATTTGGCATGAGACACCGAGGTCAGATCTGATCAGATCCCACTACCTCACATGTTGAAGTAGACAATGAGGACAACACAGATGGACGGTTATGGCGAGTACATAACTTCTTGTTTTCATCTCCCATGTTGAAGTAGACACTGAGGACAACACAGATGGACGGTTATGGTGAGAACATAACTTTTTGTTTTCATCTCCCTTGTTGAAGTAGACACTGAGGACAACACAGATGGACGGTTATGGTGAGAACGTAACTTCTTGTTTTCATCTCCCTTGTTGAAGTAGACACTGAGGACAACACAGATGGACGGTTATGGTGAGAACATAACTTCTTGTTTTCATCTCCTTCCTTCAGTTTTCTGCTGCTCTTTTCTCCAGCTCTGCTGCTCTCTCCTCTGTTGTGGGATTCCTGTCTCCTCTGTTGTGGGATTCCTGTCTCCTCTGTTGTGGGATTCCTGTCTCCTCTGTTGTGGGATTCCTGGCACTGCAGTAGTAGCTCTCCATCATCATCTAGCAGCTCCAGAGAGTGCTTCACTTCCTGTCCTCCAAGGAGTAGGGGAAGTTTCTTGATGCCCTGGCCAAATTTCCCCTAGTAGTATAAATACCACCGTGGGTTTCCCCTGAAAAGAGGCTACTAGCCTAGTGCAGCAAACCCAGTCAACAAAAGGATAAATAAAGTTATTTGATTATGACACTATAAGGTTGTAACAGCAATGACATAAGTTACAGGATGCACTTTGGACTCCTACTCTACTCCTCCAGATTTTCAGAGCATTTCTACTTGACCCTGCCCTCTTGAATTTCATTGGGTCTGTACTGTACCCTCTGGAATTTCAGTGCAGCTCAGCACTGAATACGGATGCATTTAATCTTACCCCGTCTTGCAGTCAGTGGTCATATAGCCCCAAAAGCAAGGTACAAGTTGCTCCAATATGTGCCAAGATACTTTGGTAGAAAACACACTCAAGAATGTTGTTCTATCTCTGTGATTTCACTACACCTCAGTCCTGACTTAAATGCCAGACAGTTTTGTTAGTAATTGTCTTCAGTGCTGAAGTGATTTTTTTTTTCCTTTTTCTAACCTTTGGTCTAAGGAGGACTTAGTTCATGTGGATTATGAATATTAGTTTTTATCTGGCCTTGAGAGTCAGTCAGATGTTCCGCATGGATAACTTGGGTGTATTGACAGAATATTGACAGTGAAAGCCTTGTGAAATGCTGGACTTTGCAGCTGTATAGAAGAAGTCCTGTGTCTGTTCACGTACAGTACTAATAAAGTTCAGCAGATTCAAATAAGATGGTTTGGTAGAGAAAACACTCAGTAAAGCCACTCTGCCATCCAAGGATTTCACTGCACCACAGTTCAGATATACCTGTTAGTGCTGACCCTGAAATTTGTCAGTATTGATAAGTGCACTACCCCAGTAAAGAAATGTTTAATAAATTTAAGTAAAATGCCTTTGTCAGTAGAAAGAGTATATACCTCACCTTATTTGTTGTTGTTGTTGTGTCTTTCGGCTTATCCCGGTTAGGGGTCGCCACAGCGGAACTCCGGTCCGCTAATGTTTGGTAGTGGATTTTTACGTGCCGAGTTACCAGCCCTGACGCGCAACCTTCAACGAAGGCACGCCCATTTAGTCATGCCTCCACACAGAAAACGCTCTAGCTGAGAATCGAACGGGATGTCTTGCTGTGAGGTGACAGTGTTGTAATAACTGAAATATTGTAATAGCTGGTAAAGTACAACTGATTTTTAACTTCTGATATATTGATAACACAGTAAATATAAATTATGGACATTGACTGAATTCTGTCACCCTGAGCAGAAGTTCAGTATTCATACCTAGTGGAACAGAATACATCTGACCAGCCTAGCATATTCTAGTGGTCAAGTACATCCGTTTTTGGTGACTGGCCAATACAATGTCGTTTGTCTGGGAAGTTTGGTCTTTTCCTGGTTAATGATTTTGGAGAACAAATATGAGTATAGAGTTATAAATTAATAGCTAGGTTGTGCTTTTAATTGCCAAATTAACAGAAGAGCTACGCAATGAATTTCTGACTGCCAGTCACTTTTGCTGGTAATGTTTTCCCTTTTTTTTTTTTTTTTTTTCTTTGCAATAGCATTTCAGATGATAGAAAACATCTCTTTGAGAAACAAAATGATGTTGCCTTTCATTATTATATTGTAAAAGGAAATGTATTTATGATTTTCTGTATTGTATGTTGGAATTCTTTGAGCGAAAATGTAAAAATCTGCAGTTTTATTGAGAACCTAACTCAAAAATGAAAGTTTGTCTATTCAGTATGTTCTTAAAAAAATACAAGACACTAGTTTCCGCTTCATTTGCACCAATACTGTCCCCAGTGCAATGCTTCTCTTCTGAGACACGTGCCACCTTTGACTGAGAAGCTGTTATGCAAATTATCATAGCCACATTGCTCTAAGACAGATGCTGACCCCCCCCCCAGTCTAATTAATTTAGGAGGGCCCTTATGTTTCACCTTTTTAAGAACATCTGCGCAAATTGTTAGTGGCGTATCCAGCACTATACTTACTTTTTATGTATTTATTCTTTGTTGAACAGGTTAGTCCCACTAGGCTAGTAGCTTAATTTCAAGAGAGACCTGAGGTGGTATTTATACTACTTGGGCATATTTGTCCAGGGCATCTAGGAACTTCTCCTAGTCTTTCAATAAGTGCCATGGATCTTTTACATCCAGATGCGCTGTCACCAGCTCTAGCTTATAAACCTCTGTTTGTCTCATCCAAAGGATGAACACCTTCAGATAGGTAACTTTTTGTACAGAATTTTTATTTCAGTTTTATTAACATTATTTCTTGCATTTTATAGGCTAATAAGTACCAGGCTAGCTGCTCTTGAGGGCTATTTTAAGTCTAGATAATTTCCCTTTTTCTACTCAAAGTAACCTATCCCATTTGGTTCTAGGTTGACCTTACCTATCCAGTGGTTGATAGTTATATATTACCTATAATGAGAATAACCTGGATTATATCATAGATAATTTGAGGGGACTCGTATATGATTTTCTCCCTGGACCTCTGCTGAAAATGGGCTTCTACCCAGTCAGACTGTCCTGGTAATCAGATGGCAGTAAATAAATAATAAATGAAATAAAATAAATAATATAAAGCATTTAAGAGCTGCATCTACTCAGTAGTAGTAGTAGTACAGGTATCAGTCCTGGGGTAAATCCCATGCACTTGAAAATGGACAGGGATGTTTTACGTGGCTGAGGAGTCTGTTCCGTAGCAGTGGTGTTCTCTGTGAAATATACCTGTCCCTCCAAACTGTTCTGTTGAAGTTGCAGAAGAGGTTTAGATGCCCAGAATGAGTATTTGTGATGCCATTTGACTTGCAGATGTGCGGCAATTCTGTTAGCAATAGGCCAGAGGATGCCAGACACAAGTCACCTCTTGGCAGTGTATAGGATACAGAGTATAGTGACAGGGCTTTGAGTCAGTCTATGTAGGACATGTTTATGCCTTGTATCCTTTTAGTAAGTTAGTGGGCATTCCAGTTGTTGCATGTGTATAGACAGGTACATGCCAAAAGGGGCATTATACTCTGTGACTGGCCTAATAAGTGCTGACGAAAGGAGGACAATGACATCCCTAGATCTAGATGCATTGTTATTGTAAGCTGTGTTATGCAGTGTAGAAGGCGCAATGTTTTTGTTTGTAAGCTGTGTTATGCAGTGTAATAGACGCAGTGTTTTTGTTTGTAAGCTGTGTTATACAGTGTAATAGACGCAGTGTTTTTGTTTGTAAGCTGTGTTATACAGTGTAGGAGATACAGTGTTTTTGTTTGTAAGCTGTGCTATGCAGTGTAGGAGACTCAGTGTTTTTGTTTGTAAGCTGTGCTATGCAGTGTAGGAGTTTTTTTTACAAAAGTAGACACGTGTTGTTCAAAACTAGGTTATTTACCACATAAGTTGCCAAACTACTGGGTCATCTCTTAGCAGCATATTGTCAATGTGTGAGTTCCCTGGGGTAGATGACTTCCCAAAAGATACAATAATGCATTTTCTGACATTTATTTTCAGTCCATTTTTTTGGCACCAGTTATTTATCTGAGACCAAGCTTCCTGCAGGATAGCCAATTCATTTGGGGATTCAGTGACTGCTCCTCGCTAACAGTCATCTGCAAACTTTATAATTCTCTCCATGGCTTTGCATTCGAGTCTGGTCAGAATTATGGAAGATCCTCCCTTGTGCAAGGGAATGACTGTAGCTATTCTCCATTTGGTTGGTACAAAACCTGTGTGGAGGCTGAGATTGAGTAGTGTCGTTAGGGGGTTGGCTAAATCACGCTTCATGCTATTTTAGATGCTTCCAGGGATATTGTCAGGACCCATCAATGCAGTATTTTTAGCTTTTGATTGCACTTTTAGGACTTAGTCTTGTGTGATAACTGGAGGTGAGCCAGTTTATTTTGCTTGTTACCCTATGCTGTGTTTATTCTTCCGTTTGTGTATTGCATAGGTCTACAGATCTAAGTAAGTGAATGGTACTATTTATTTTGTGAATAGGGTTTGTGGGTGATGACAGTCTGTAGGTCTAACTCATTTTCAGGAATGCGAAAGAGTTGGGATTGGGTGCTGTAACCATTGCTAGGAATGGAAGCTTTTCTCCCTGGTTCCCCTCTAAAATGGCTTTGGCCAGTAGTGATAATTAACCTGGTTAACAAAGTATACAAATAAGTGAGTATATAACAAATAACAAGACAAGTAAGGAAAAGGTACACCACGTCTGTAAACAAGAGAGAGTCAAGCTTTCTGATTGGCAACTGCATTATGGAAGGTGATGCATTAAGGTCTATAAGTAAAGACTACAAGGTCATCAGGTTTTTTGTAGCACAGTGGGAGAATGCAAACATCAGTGACACTATCAAAGCCATAAAACAGAAAAGAATAATGCGCTTCTAATCTCATTGGGATTCTCTTAGCTAAACCACTTGATGTTCTTCGTGTTTCACTGTTGCAGTCATCACATTTGGGTTATCCCTGCGAGGGTAGCCCTCAGTCGGCCCAAATACCAGGGGCTTAGTATTTCTGCGTCGGTTGCTGTTGCTTCAGGACTTACGTCAGGTCTTCAGTAGTATATAAAGTAAGGCAGCCGACACCATTACATCAGTCTTTCTTGCCAAGAAGTCCAAAGCAGAAGCAGATGTTCATAGTGTTTCACTGTTGCATTCCTAACAAATGGGTTATCCGGCTCCTGGTAGCACTCGATCGGCCAGAATACCAAAGGTAAGTAAGAATGACGTCGGCTGCCATCGGTTGTAAAGGACATCAGGGCGTCCGATACAAAAGGATGCAGCCGATGTCATTTCCTCAGTCTTCCTTGCTACGGATCCCGAAGCAGAAGCTTTTCATGCACGAGTGCCGGTCGGCAGTTTACCTTTGTTGGTTTCCAACTACAAGAGTTGAAGTCTGCTACAGCTAAGTACCCCATTGGGGATCCTCTTTTCTTGCCTTAACGAATGTCAGAAAAAGTTAATAATTGCCTTACCTGTGGAAAGCAGATTCCCCATGGAGATTTTCATTCCTATTGCGTTATTTGTTTAGGCCTTGACCACGACGTTCACAGTTGTGATCTCTGTGCTTCCTTTGATTCGCGTACTATCCGTCAGGCTAAGATTTTGGCTAGGCATTTTGGAGTTTGGCCTAAGTTCATTGGTATGGTGTATGCCGGTCTTCAGGCTTTGGATATTCTGAAGAAATGTAAGGATCAGGACCGTGACAGGCCTCAGATAGCTAAGTCCTCGGAAGATGTTAAGTTGGTCGTCAGTCAGGCGATAGCCAGTGAGACGCCTTTACAGTCCCTGCAGTCCGCAGATGTACAACCGCAGGCCTTGATCGAGTCCGAGTCCCTTAGGCCTTCAGCTTCTGTTTTGCCTTCTGACCTGTCGCTGGTTGCCTCTTCTGCTGGAACCAGAACTGCTAAGCTGACTCCGGTGTCTGAGGCCTCCGTTTTGCGTTCTGACAGCAAACTTCTCCCTTTGACTTTGGCAGTTGCCAGGCCCTCCCAAGTCCTTCAGGCTTGCAGTTAAATCTTACATTCGTAATCTGTGAAATGGCAGGCTCCAGTTTCTTCTCATTCCCCTCAATCCCAGATGGTTAAAATGGCTAATGATCTGTTGACTGTTATTAGGGGTTCTCAGCCACCTCCCCCTAAAAGGAGTAGGGATGTTTCTCCAGAGGTTTTGTCCTGTTCGGGTTCAGATTCTTCCAGCATTTCTGCTGATGAAGAGGAATTTTCTCAGGCTTTTTCTCACTTTGAGGATTCAGATGCAGAGGAGTGTATCCCTTTGGCCTCTCCTCCAGAGAATTTTTCTTTGGGTGTTACTTTGAATACCCTCAGGGAACATTTTAAATGGGAAAGTCAGGATTATCCCCAATCTAAGAAACGGATTAGGGAGTTTCTGGATTTACCTCAGCATAAGCCTCTTGCTGTTTATTCCCCCCGTGTTGGATGTTGTTGATGATGTTTTTCTGGAAAATTCCTTGACTCTAAATTCGGTTCCTCCTGCTCCCAGGAAACCTGACTGCTACTACAGAGTCCCTGATTCTCATCTTTTCATTTCAGGAACCCATTAGCGGCTCCAGAGGTTATGTCTCAAGGCCCTAAAGGAGGTAAGGCCACGGTTACCAGAAATCCTGTTCCCTCTGACAGGGAATCTAGGAACCTAGATAGGTGGGGAAAGAAAGTTTATACCTCTGCCACTCTAGCTATTAGAGCTACTAATTGTCTTTTTCATATGCTGAAGTACCAGCAGCACACCTTGGAGGATATTAAGTCTAGGATAGCAAGTGTACCTCTTTTGGCAGAGAGTAAAGACATGCAGGATTTACTGAATTCAGCCAGTCTGGTCAATAAGCATTCTTTGCATTGTGGTTTTGACATCCTTGAAGCCTCCAGCAGGGCTACGGCTACTGGATCTGTTATTAGAAGGTGCACTTGGCTCAGAGAACAGCCTCTTCCAGAGCCGGTCAAGGCTAAGCTTTTGGATGTATCCTTGCATAAAGACAGTCTTTCTGGCAGCAAAGCAGAGGAGGTTCTTAAGAAGGTGGAGGATAAGGCCAAGTCCATGCAAACCGTTAAGGATTTACCTTACTTTAGCAGGAATTACCCTTCCAAGAGTTGGACCTTTCCGGATACTAGCAGACAGAACCGTTCCAGCACTAGAGGTTACAAATCTTCTAGGGGGCAGGCGACTACCCCTCAAAGGTCTAGGCGTTGGCAGGCTTGCACTTCTAAGGTGGGTAGCTCCAAGTCTGCATCTCAGTCAAAACATACTCAATGACTTTTTCCAACTTCTACCTTTTCTTGTTTGCCTGGGGAGCCCTTTAGGGGGAAGGTTGGCCCTTTTTGCAGATGTCTGGGCCACTATCACAGGCGAGACATGGGTGCTCAGAACGGTGTCTGTAGGGCACAAATCTTCTTTCCGCACCTTTCCATCTCCCAAGGGATTCCTGGACGTTCCTCCAAATCAAAGGGCAAAAGTAGAAAAACAAATTTTGTCTTTGTTTCTTCTGGGAGCAATATAATCAGTTCCTGCTGAGCAGGTAGGCCAGGGCTTTTATTCCAGGCTTTTCCTAGTTCCAAAAAAAGAAGGCACCTGGCATCTTATCTTTCCATTCTGAACTATTTTCTAGCAATTCCAAAGTTCAAAATGCTCACTCTGCATCAGTTGCTACCAATGCTAGAAAAGGATTCCTGGCTAGTAACCTTGGATCTCAGAGGCTTATCTGCACATTCCTATTAGGGAAAGTTGCAGGCAGTATCTTCGTTTCAGAGTGGCAAGCAACATTATCAGATGTTCATCATGTTTCACTGTTGCAGTCATTACACTTGGGTTATCCTGCTGGCAGGCTACCCACTGTCGGCCTGAATTCCAAAGTCTTGGTCCGGTGTCGGTTGCTGTCGCCTCTTCCCTGACGTCAGTGCGCCAGGTGTATAAAAGATGCAGCTGACACCATTTTCTTCAGTCTTTCTTGCCGCGCGGTGCCTGAAGCAAAAGCAGTTTGCAAGTGCCAGTCGGCCGACTCCTGAGATTTACAAAGATGAATTTCAGATCCGAAGTCTTCATTAAAGCTAAGTACCCCATTGGGGAAACTTTTTTCTTGCTCCAGACCGATGTCAGAAAAAGTTAACAATTGTATTTCTTGTGGGAAGCAAATACCTCATAATGATTTTCATTCTTGCTGTATTCCTTGCCTAGGCCCTGATCACAACATTGCTAGCTGTCGGTTTTGCACTAGATTTAACCAATGCACTATTAAGCGTAGGTACGATTTTGCATTTCATTATTTTGGCCGACAATTCAATTATATAATGCCGTCGGAACAGCCGATGAACGGAGTGTACAAAAAGAGCAAAAAAAAAGAAAAGGACAGGCATCTGAGGTCCAAAACCGACAACGAGGCTACCGCTAAGACAGTCACCGGTTCTCAGTGAGGCGTTTTCGCAGCCCCTGACGCCCACTGCCTTAGAGCCGCAGGCCATTGCTGACTCCCACGTGGAGCCAGCTAGGCCTCTGGATACTCAAGGTATTGGACACTCAGAAACTATCCCTTCAGATGGGTCCGGAGCCGCTGAGCAGGCATCGGCTTCTGAGGGTGTTTTCAGACCTACACAATTATGTTAAGCCAACCTCGGCATCAAAGACAGAGTAAAGCAGCTCTAAAGAAACAAGTACAGCATTCTCCTGGACAGACTTCCATGCCTAAAAAACAGATGCTCAAAATGTCTGAAGACCTAATTACCATGATCAAGGGTACCCATCCCCCTCCTGATAAGAGGCCTAGGCAAGAGACAGAATATGAATCTTCAGATCAGGTTTCCATTTCCTCTGACTCCACCTCTGAGCAGAAATACTCTCTTCCTCCCTGTGAGGATTCTGATGCTGAAGAATCTATCCCTTCAGCCTCTCCTGAGGATTATTCTTTTGGGGAAACCCTGCATACTATGAGGGAGCACTTCCACTGGGAGAGCCAAGACTTTTCAGAATCATAAAAAAGGCTTAGAGATTTTCTTTTACTACCTCAGCACAGGCCTCTTGCTATTCCCCCTGTGTTAGACATTGTGGATGATGTATTTTCAGAGTCCGGCCTTTCTCCTGACTCTTTACCCCCTGCCCCTTCTCCTGACTCTTTACCCCCTGCCCCTTATTAAACCAGACAGATACTACAGGGTTCCGGATTCACATAAATTTCTTTATAAAAACCCTGCTGCTGACCCAGAAACCATTTCTCAGGGTCCCAAATGGGTCAAGGCTTCCACTGCAAAAAACCCTATTCCCTCTGATTAGGGATTCAAGGGCACTAGACAGATGGGGGAAAAAGGTTTACACTTCTGCTACTTTGGCTGTGAGGGCTTTAAACTGTCAAGTTCATATGCTTAAATATCAGCAATATTTAATGTCACTGCTTAAACAGAAAATGTTGACTAATTCTGATTGTGCAGAAAATAAGGAAATGCATTATTTATTGCATGCAACTGAACAAGTAGGAAAGCATACAGTGCAATGTGGTTTTGATTCTCCGGAGGCCTCTTGCAGAGCCGCAGTTATGGGTTCTGTCATTAGGAGGCATGCTTGGTTAAAGGAACAGAATCTGCCTGATCATGTTAAAGCAAAATTATTAGATGCTCCATTACAGCATGATACTTTATTTGGTGTTAAAGCAGAGGAGGTGTTGAAGAAAATGGAGGACAAAGTGAAATCTGTGCAAACAGTAAAGGATTTCTTACAGGTACAGCCACCCAGATTTAGCAGGAACTGGCCTACAAAGAATTGGTCCTTTCCAGTGTCAGACAGGCCACAGAGGCAGATCCCAGCTCCAGGGCTCATACAGGCCTAAACAGTGGGCCACGTCTACCTCCAAAAGCGGAGAAGACAAATCACAGCCATACAGGAAACCGTCCCAATGACTTTCCTCTGCCAGCACCAAGCACTTATCTTTTGGCAGCCCCCTTGGGGGGAAAACTAGCACTTTTTTCTCAGAATTGGCACAGGATCACCCAGGACAAATGGGTCTTGAATATAGTGTCCCAGGGGTACAGGTTCCACTTTCATACCCTGCCAAGGGCAAAAGGCCAGACCTGCCACACAACCAATGGGCAGAGGTGCAAAAAAAGTTTCATCCCTCATGGACATGAGGGCCATTCAGCAAGTACCTCAGCAAGAGTAGGGACAAGGATTTTACTCGAGACTTTTCTTGGTACCCAGAAAGGACAAAGCCTGGAGACCAATACTGGACCTGTCTATTCTAAATACTTTTCTGGACGTTTCAAAATGTTGACTCTGCAGCAGCTTCTGCCCATGCTGGGCAAGAAGGCTTTGCTTGTAACTTTGGACCTAAAAGAGGCATACCTGCATGTACCAATCAGACAATCTTGCAGAAGATACCTCAGATTCATAGCTGGCTCAATGCACTACCAATTCTCTGCACTGCCCTTTGGCTTATCTACTGCACCCAGGGTCTTCACAAAATGCCTGGCACCAGTAATTGCATTTTGCAGACAGAGGAATTCAAATATATCCTTACTTGGACAATTGCCTTATTCAAGCAAAGAACAAGGACATTCTATTAAAACATCTGGCATTTGTAAAAAG
Source organism: Protopterus annectens (assembly GCF_019279795.1). Lineage (NCBI taxonomy): Eukaryota > Metazoa > Chordata > Ceratodontiformes > Protopteridae > Protopterus > Protopterus annectens. The sequence continues at coordinate 589,676,702 of NC_056736.1, read as the reverse complement.
ATTATTAACTTGCCTAGGGTACACAGTAAATGAAAAAAAAAATCAAAACCAGTACCCTCTCAAGAGATAATATTCCTGGGTGCAAGCTTAAATACAACTGCCCAGATGGCTTATCTCACGCCGGACAAAGGCAACTGACTTCTTACTTCAAAATTTTGGTAACAAAGACCCAGTTAACTGCAAGAAAAATTCTGCAGGCTTTGGGCTTCATGGCATCCTGCATTCTACTAATTCCATATGCCAGACAGCATATGAGGAAACTACAATGGTATCTAAAAAGTGCTTGGACTCAACATTGCCACAGCCTGGAAACATTAATGACCCTCCTTCCTTGCCTGTCTGTCACCACAAGGGACAGTCATTCGGCCAACCCACAGCCAGACAGGCGGTAACAACAGATGCATTGGATTATGCCTGGGGGGCCCACATGGCAGGAAAATATATTCAGGGCACATGGCCCACAAGCCAAAGGCATCTTCATATCAATCAAAAATAAATGTTGCCTGTTCAGAATGCCCTAACAGCTTTCAAGGATCTACTCCATCCAGGACAATTACTGAGAAGGACGGACAATACTACAGTCATGTGGTACATAAGCAGGGAGGCACACATTCCTACCCCCTCTGCAGACAAGCCATGACTTTGTGGGACACAGCATTGACTTATCAAGTACACCTGCAAGCACAATTCCTGCCAGGAAAGATAAATACTCTGGCAGACAAATTAAGCAGAAACCTCATGGATCCCCACTAGTGGAAACTGGATCCACAAGTCTTCAGCATGATGATAAAGGAATGCGGATGCCCAGACCTAGATCTATTTGCCTCCCCCCACAACTGCCAACTACAGAGATTCTGCACAAGGACTTATCACAAGCAAGCATGGAAAGTGGATGCTCTGTCATTCAGCTGGGAAACCCTAACAGTTTATGCCTTTCCTCCTCTGCCTCTCCTCCCCAAGGTACTCCTAAAGGTCAGACAAGAGAAACCAAAAATGATTCTGATTGCCCGAGACTGGCCCCGCCAGCACTGGTACCCAATCCTAAAGAGCTAGTCTCCAGGCCCAGCCTGGACATTACCTCTAATTCCTCACTTACTGACCCAACAAAACAATCAGATCCTACACAGCCAACTCAGGACTCTAAATCTGGCAACATGGCGGATAATGTAGCCATTCAGAACACACCTCTCTCTAAAGCAGTAATGGATGTTATTTTGGAGGCCAGGAGGCCCAGTACCAGAAAATCTTATGCAGAAAAATGGAAGAGATTCTGTGTTTGGAACCAGGCACAAGGAATTGGCATGTTTGTACCAAATATTCTGCAGATTTTGCAATACCTAACTGAGATGCTGGACAAAGACCTATCCTTTTCATCAATTAAAATCCATGCCTCTGTCATTTCAGCTCATTACAATACGGAACCACCTATTTTTTCTCATCCATTGCTAAGGCAGTACCTCAGAGGGGCCAAAAATGTAAGACCCGAAGGAGAGCACCATTACCTGCATGGGACCTCAACTATGTCTTGGAAAAACTCACACTACTGCCATTTGAGCCAGCCAATACAGCTGAGATAAAATTCTTATCATGGCAAACAGTTGTGCTCCTAGCAATAACCTCTGCAAGACAAGTCTCAGAGTTGCAGGCACTCATGGCTGTGGAACCTTTTATCATTTTTCATCCATACAGGGTTTCTCTGAGGACGAACCCGACTTTTATGCCTAAGGTAGTGTCCAGTGTAGCCCTTAACCAAACCATTAATTTGCCTACTTTTTATCCCAACCCATCGAATAAGGGTGAGAGACTCCTGCATTCTTTGGACATACACAGACAGCTACGTTTCTACTTGACAGAACTAAAGCTTTCAGAAAGACTGAGCAACTTTTAGTGGCATATGCTGCAGGATCACAAGGAAAAGATATCTGTAAGCAGACTATTTCAAAATGGATAGGTCACTGCATTTGTTTCTGCTATGCACAACATGGCAAATCAGTGCCTAAGGGCATTAGGCCACATTCAACCAGAGCAGCAGCCACTTCAGCAGCCTTCCTCAGAGGAGTACCAACCAAAGACATTTTAGAGGTTGCAACTTGGAGTTCAGTGCACACTTTTACCAAGCGCTACCACTTAACTCTTTACTCTAAATCCAGAGCTGGCTTTGCCACTGCAGTTCTGCAGAGCCTTATAGCCCCTCCTAATCCTATTTAGATCCAGCCACCAACCTCAGCTTTGGGATTCAACCCAAGTGTAATGACTGCAACAGTGAAACACGATGAACATAGTACAGTTGTGTACCTACCATAAATGTAGATGTTCAAGTGTATTCACTGTTGCAGTCCAGGTTACCCACCAACCCCCTTTTCTTTGCTGGGTCTTAACTGTACTTCTCTATCCTATACAGACTATGTGGTGTATTTGCTGTTAGATAAAGGAAATGTTTACTTTAGTCCATGCATATTTATTGGCATAATTTTTAGCCTACCATTGTGGGGGCACCTGACATCTGGGGCAAGAAAAACTGAAGAAAATGGCATCTGCTGCATCTTTTATACCCCTGGCGCACTGACAGCAACCGGCCAGACCAAGCCTTTGGGACTCAGGCCGACTGCAGGTGACCTGCTAGCAGGATAAAACAAGTGTAATGACTGCAACAGTGAATACACTCGAACATCTACATTTATGGTAGGTACACAACTGTACTTTCTCTGCGCTGCCCTTTGGCTTATCTATTGCTCCCGAGTCTTCACGAAGTGCCTGGCCCCAGTCATTGCTTTTGCAGGCAGAAGAAAATTCACATTTACCCATACTTGGACGACTGTCTGATTCAAGCAAGTTCTCAGGAACAGCTGTTAAAGGATCTGAAATTCATAAAGACTCTCTTCTCTTCCTTGGGTTATACTCTCAACAAGGAAAAATCAAAAATGGTACCATCCAAGGTGATAACATTCCTGGCGTGAGTCTGAACACAGCCACCCAGATGATACTTGCAAACGACACCTTCAGAACCTGACTTGGATCGTGCACTTTTCAGATCCTGCAAGCTGTGTTATACAGTGTAATAGACGCCCTTGAGTGTTTTTAATTTGTAGCTGTGTTATACAGTGTAATAGTAGAGCCATGAAATATGTTTTTGTTTGTATGGCTGTGTTATACAGTGTAAGGAGATACAGTGGTGTGTTTTGTTGTTTGTAAGCTGTGCTACATGTGCAGTGTAGGAGACTCCAGTGTTTTTGTTTGTATAGCTGTGCTATGCAGTGTAGGAGTTTTTTACAAAAGTAGACACGTGTTGTTCAAAACTAGGTTATTTACCACATAAGTTGCCAAACTACTGGGTCATCTCTTAGCAGCATATTGTCAATATTAGTGAGTTCCTGGGGTAGATGGGCCCGACTTCCCAAAAGATACAATAATGCATTTTCTGACATTTATTTTCAGTCCATTTTTTGGCACCAGTTATTTATCTGAGACCAAACTTCCTGCAGGATAGCCAATTCATTTGGGGATTCAGTATGACGACTTTGCTCACTAACAGTCATCTGCAAACTTTATAATTCTCTCCATGGCTTTGCATTCAGTCTGGTCAGAATTATGGAAGATCCTCCCTTGTGCAAGGGAATGACTGTAGCTATTCTCCATTTGGTTGGTACAAAACCTGTGTGGAGGCTGAGATTGAGTAGTGTCGTTAGGGGGTTGGCTAAATCACGCTTCATGCTATTTTAGATGCTTCCAGGGATATTGTCAGGACCCATCAATGCAGTATTTTTAGCTTTTGATTGCACTTTTAGGACTTAGTCTTGTGTGATAACTGGAGGTGAGCCAGTTTATTTTGCTTGTTACCCTATGCTGTGTTTATTCTTCCGTTTGTGTATTGCATAGGTCTACAGATCTAAGTAAGTGAATGGTACTATTTATTTTGTGAATAGGGTTTGTGGGTGATGACAGTCTGTAGGTCTAACTCATTTTCAGGAATGCGAAAGAGTTGGGATTGGGTGCTGTAACCATTGCTAGGAATGGAAGCTTTTCTCCCTGGTTCCCCTCTAAAATGGCTTTGGCCAGTAGTGATAATTAACCTGGTTAACAAAGTATACAAATAAGTGAGTATATAACAAATAACAAGACAAGTAAGGAAAAGGTACACCACGTCTGTAAACAAGAGAGAGTCAAGCTTTCTGATTGGCAACTGCATTATGGAAGGTGATGCATTAAGGTCTATAAGTAAAGACTACAAGGTCATCAGGTTTTTTGTAGCACAGTGGGAGAATGCAAACATCAGTGACACTATCAAAGCCATAAAACAGAAAAGAATAATGCTTCTAATCTCATTGGGATTCTCTTAGCTAAACCACTTGATGTTCTTCGTGTTTCACTGTTGCAGTCATCACATTTTGGGTTATCCCTGCGAGGTAGCCCTCAGTCGGCTTAAATACCAGGGCTTAGTATTTCGTGTTCGGTTGCTGTTGCTTCGGGACTTACGTCAGGTCTTCAGTAGTATATAAAGTAAGGCAGCCGACACCATTACATCAGTCTTTCTTGCCAAGAAGTCCAAAGCAGAAGCAGATGTTCATAGTGTTTCACTGTTGCATTCTAACAAATGGGTTATCCGGCTCCTGGTAGCACTCGATCGGCCAGAATACCAAAGGTAAGTAAGAATGGCGTCGGCTGCCGCCGGTTGTAAAGGACATCAGGCGTCCGATACAAAGGATGCAGCCGATGTCATTTCCTCAATCTTCCTTGCTACGGATCCCGAAGCAGAAGCTTTTCATGCACGAGTGCGATGCGGCAGTTTACCTTTGTTGGTTTCCAACTACAAGAGTTGAAGTCTATTACAGTTAAATACCCCATTGGGGATCCTCTTTTCTTGCCTAAATGAATGTCAGAAAAAGTTAATAATTACCTTAGCTGTGGAAAGCAGATTCCCCATAGAGATTTTCATTCCTATTGCGTTGTTGTTTAGGCCTTGACCCACGGCGTTCACAGTTGTGATCTCTGTGCTTCCTTTGATTAGCGTGCTATCCGTCAGGCTAAGATTTTGGCTAGGCATTTTGGAGTTTGGCCTAAGTTCATTGGTATGGTGTATGCAGGTCTTCAGGCTTTGGATATTCTGAAGAAATGTAAGGATCAGGACCGTGACAGGCCTCAGATAGCTAAGTCCTCGGAAGATGTTAAGTTGGTGGTCAGTCAGGCGATAGCCAGTGAGGCGCCTTTACAGTCCTGCAGTCCGCGGATGTACAACCGCAGGCCTTGATCAGTCCGAGTCCTTAGGCCTTCAGCTTCTGTTTTGCCTTCTGACCTGTCGCTGGTTGCCTCTTCTGCTGGAACCAGAACTGCTAAGCTGACTCGGTGTCTGAGGCCTCCGTTTTGCGTTCTGACAGCAAACTTCTCCCTTTGACTTTGGCAGTTGCAGGCCCTCCCAAGTCCTTCAGGCTTGCAGTTAAATCTTACATTAAGTAATCTGTGAAATGGCAGGCTCAGTTTCTTCTCATTCCCCTCAATCCCAGATGGTTAAAATGGCTAATGATCTGTTGACTGTTATTAGGGGTTCTCAGCCACCTCCCCCTAAAAGGAGTAGGATGTTTCTCCAGAGGTTTTGTCCTGTTGGGTTCAGATTCTTCCAGCATTTCTGCTGATGAAGAATTTTCTCAGGCTTTTTCTCACTTTGAGGATTCAGATGCAGAGGAGTGTATCCCTTTGGCCTCTCCTCCAGAGAATTTTTCTTTGGGTGTTACTTTGAATACCCTCAGGGAACATTTTAAATGGGAAAGTCAGGATTATCCCCAATCTAAGAAAGCAGTTAGGAGTTTCTGGATTTACCTCAGCATAAACCTCTTGCTGTTTATTCCCCGTGTTGGATGTTGTTGATGATGTTTTCTGGAAAATTCCTTGACTCTAAATTCGGTTCCTCCTGCTCCCCAGGAAACCTGACTGCTACTACAGAGTCCCTGATTCTCATCTTTTCATTTCAGGAACCCATTAAGCGGCTCCAGAGGTTATGTCTCAAGGCCCTAAAGGAGGTAAGGCCACGGTTACCAGAAATCCTGTTCCCTCTGACAGGGAATCTAGGAACCTAGATAGGTGGGGAAAGAAAGTTTATACCTCTGCCACTCTAGCTATTAGAGCTACTAATTGTCTTTTTCATATGCTGAAGTACCAGCAGCACACCTTGGAGGATATTAAGTCTAGGATAGCAAGTGTACCTCTTTTGGCAGAGAGTAAAGACATGCAGGATTTACTGAATTCAGCCAGTCTGGTCAATAAGCATTCTTTGCATTGTGGTTTTGACATCCTTGAAGCCTCCAGCAGAGACTCGGCTACTGGATCTGTTATTAGAAGGTGCACTTGGCTCAGAGAACAGCCTCTTCCAGAGCCGGTCAAGGCTAAGCTTTTGGATGTATCCTTGCATAAAGACAGTCTTTCTGGCAGCAAAGCAGAGGAGGTTCTTAAGAAGGTGGAGGATAAGGCCAAGTCCATGCAAACCGTTAAGTTTGCCTTACTTAGCAGGAATTACCCTTCCAAGAGTTGGACCTTTCCGGATACTAGCAGACAGAACCGTTCCAGCACTAGAGGTTACAAATCTTCTAGGGGGCAGGCGACTACCCCTCAAAGGTCTAGGCGTTGGCAGGCTTGCACTTCTAAGGTGGGTAGCTCAAGTCTGCATCTCAGTCAAAACATACTCAATGACTTTTCCAACTTCTACCTTTTCTTGTTTGCCTGGGGAGCCCTTTAGGGGAAGGTTGGCCCTTTTGCAGATGTCTGGGCCACTATCACAGGCGAGACATGGGTGCTCAGAGCGGTGTCTGTAGGGCACAAATCTTCTTTCCGCACCTTTCCATCTCCCAAGGGATTCCTGGGCGTTCCTCCAAATCAAAGGGCAAAGTAGAAAAACAAATTTTGTCTTTGTTTCTTCTGGGAGCAATATAATCAGTTCCTGCTGAGCAGGTAGGCCAGAACTTTTATTCAGGCTTTTCCTAGTTCCAAAAAGAAGGCACCTGGCATCTTATCTTTCCATTCTGAACTATTTTCTAGCAATTCCAAAGTTCAAAATGCTCACTCTGCATCAGTTGCTACCAATGCTAGAAAAGGATTCCTGGCTAGTAACCTTGGATCTCAGAGGCTTATCTGCACATTCCTATTAGGAAAGTTGCAGGCAGTATCTTCGTTTCAGAGTGGCAAGCAACATTATCAGATGTTCATCATGTTTCACTGTTGCAGTCATTACACTTGGGTTATCCTGCTGGCAGGCTACCCACTGTCGGCCTGAATTCCAAAGTCTTGGTCGGTGTCGGTTGCTGTCGCCTCTTCCTGGCGTCAGTCGCCAGGTGTATAAAAGATGCAGCTGACACCATTTTCTTCAGTCTTTCTTGCACAGCGGTGCCTGAAGCAAAAGCAGTTTGCAAGTGCCAGTCGGCCGACTCCTGAGATTTACAAAGATGAATTTCAGATCCGAAGTCTTCATTAAAGCTAAGTACCCCATTGGGGAAACTTTTTTCTTGCTCCAGACCGATGTCAGAAAAAGTTAACAATTGTATTTCTTGTGGGAAGCAAATACCTCATAATGATTTTCATTCTTACTGTATTCCTTGCCTAGGCCCTGATCACAACATTGCTAGCTGTCGGTTTTGCACTAGATTTAACCAATGCACTATTAAGCGTAGGTACGATTTTGCATTTCATTATTTTGGCCGACAATTCAATTATATAATGCCGTCGGAACAGCCGATGAACGGAGTGTACAAAAAGAGCAAAAAAAAAGAAAAGGACAGGCATCTGAGGTCCAAAACCGACAACGAGGCTACCGCTAAGACAGTCACCGGTTCTCAGTGAGGCGTTTTCGCAGCCCCTGACGCCCACTGCCTTAGAGCCGCAGGCCATTGCTGACTCCCACGTGGAGCCAGCTAGGCCTCTGGATACTCAAGGTATTGGACACTCAGAAACTATCCCTTCAGATGGGTCCGGAGCCGCTGAGCAGGCATCGGCTTCTGAGGGTGTTTTCAGACCTACACAATTATGTTAAGCCAACCTCGGCATCAAAGACAGAGTAAAGCAGCTCTAAAGAAACAAGTACAGCATTCTCCTGGACAGACTTCCATGCCTAAAAAACAGATGCTCAAAATGTCTGAAGACCTAATTACCATGATCAAGGGTACCCATCCCCCTCCTGATAAGAGGCCTAGGCAAGAGACAGAATATGAATCTTCAGATCAGGTTTCCATTTCCTCTGACTCCACCTCTGAGCAGAAATACTCTCTTCCTCCCTGTGAGGATTCTGATGCTGAAGAATCTATCCCTTCAGCCTCTCCTGAGGATTATTCTTTTGGGGAAACCCTGCATACTATGAGGGAGCACTTCCACTGGGAGAGCCAAGACTTTTCAGAATCATAAAAAAGGCTTAGAGATTTTCTTTTACTACCTCAGCACAGGCCTCTTGCTATTCCCCCTGTGTTAGACATTGTGGATGATGTATTTTCAGAGTCCGGCCTTTCTCCTGACTCTTTACCCCCTGCCCCTTCTCCTGACTCTTTACCCCCTGCCCCTTATTAAACCAGACAGATACTACAGGGTTCCGGATTCACATAAATTTCTTTATAAAAACCCTGCTGCTGACCCAGAAACCATTTCTCAGGGTCCCAAATGGGTCAAGGCTTCCACTGCAAAAAACCCTATTCCCTCTGATTAGGGATTCAAGGGCACTAGACAGATGGGGGAAAAAGGTTTACACTTCTGCTACTTTGGCTGTGAGGGCTTTAAACTGTCAAGTTCATATGCTTAAATATCAGCAATATTTAATGTCACTGCTTAAACAGAAAATGTTGACTAATTCTGATTGTGCAGAAAATAAAATGCATTATTTATTGCATGCAACTGAACAAGTAGGAAAGCATACAGTGCAATGTGGTTTTGATTCTCCGGAGGCCTCTTGCAGAGCCGCGGTTATGGGTTCTGTCATTAGGAGGCATGCTTGGTTAAAGGAACAGAATCTGCCTGATCATGTTAAAGCAAAATTATTAGATGCTCCATTACAGCATGATACTTTATTTGGTGTTAAAGCAGAGGAGGTGTTGAAGAAAATGGAGGACAAAGTGAAATCTGTGCAAACAGTAAAGGATTTCTTACAGGTACAGCCACCCAGATTTAGCAGGAACTGGCCTACAAAGAATTGGTCCTTTCCAGTGTCAGACAGGCCACAGAGGCAGATCCCAGCTCCAGGGCTCATACAGGCCTAAACAGTGGGCCACGTCTACCTCCAAAAGCGGAGAAGACAAATCACAGCCATACAGGAAACCGTCCCAATGACTTTCCTCTGCCAGCACCAAGCACTTATCTTTTGGCAGCCTTGGGAAAACTAGCACTTTTTCTCAGAATTGGCACAGGATCACCCAGGACAAATGGGTCTTGAATATAGTGTCCCAGGGTACAGGTTCCACTTTCATACCCTGCCAAGGGCAAAGGCCAGACCTGCCACACAACCAATGGGCAGAGGTGCAAAAGTTTCATCCTCATGGACATGAGGGCCATTCAACAAGTACCTCAGCAAGAGTAGGGACAAGGATTTTACTCTAGACTTTTCTTGATACCCAGAAAGGACAAAGCCTGGAGACCAATACTGGACCTGTCTATTCTAAATACATTTCTGGGCGTTTCAAAATGTTGACTCTGCAGCAGCTTCTGCCCATGCTGGACAAGAAGGCTTGACTTGTAACTTTGGACCTCAGAGGCATACCTGCATGTCCCAATCAGACAATCTTGCATAAGATGCCTCAGATTCATAGCTGGCTGAATGCACTACCAATTATCTGCACTGCCCTTTGGCTTATCTACTGCACCAGGGTCTTCACAAAATGCCTGGCACCAGTAATTGCATTTTGCAGACAGAGGAATTCAAATATATCCTTACTTGGACAATTGCCTTATTCAAGCAAAGAACAAGGACATTCTATTAAAACATCTGGCATTTGTAAAAAGATTATTAACTTGCCTAGGGTACACAGTAAATGAAAAAAAAAATCAAAACCAGTACCCTCTCAAGAGATAATATTCCTGGGTGCAAGCTTAAATACAACTGCCCAGATGGCTTATCTCACGCCGGACAAAGGCAACTGACTTCTTACTTCAAAATTTTGGTAACAAAGACCCAGTTAACTGCAAGAAAAATTCTGCAGGCTTTGGGCTTCATGGCATCCTGCATTCTACTAATTCCATATGCCAGACAGCATATGAGGAAACTACAATGGTATCTAAAAAGTGCTTGGACTCAACATTGCCACAGCCTGGAAACATTAATGACCCTCCTTCCTTGCCTGTCTGTCACCACAAGGGACAGTCATTCGGCCAACCCACAGCCAGACAGGCGGTAACAACAGATGCATTGGATTATGCCTGGGGGGCCCACATGGCAGGAAAATATATTCAGGGCACATGGCCCACAAGCCAAAGGCATCTTCATATCAATCAAAAATAAATGTTGCCTGTTCAGAATGCCCTAACAGCTTTCAAGGATCTACTCCATCCAGGACAATTACTGAGAAGGACGGACAATACTACAGTCATGTGGTACATAAGCAGGGAGGCACATTCCTACCCCCTCTGCAGACAAGCCATGACTTTGTGGGACACAGCATTGACTTATCAAGTACACCTGCAAGCACAATTCCTGCCAGGAAAGATAAATACTCTGGCAGACAAATTAAGCAGAAACCTCATGGATCCCCACGAGTGGAAACTGGATCCACAAGTCTTCAGCATGATGATAAAGGAATGCGGATGCCCAGACCTAGATCTATTTGCCTCCCCCCACAACTGCCAACTACAGAGATTCTGCACAAGGACTTATCACAAGCAAGCATGGAAAGTGGATGCTCTGTCATTTAGCTGGAAAACTAACAGTTTATGCCTTTCCTCCTCTGCCTCTCCTCCCCAAGGTACTCCTAAAGGTCAGACAAGAGAAACCAAAAATGATTCTGATTGCCCGAGACTGGCCCCGCCAGCACTGGTACCCAATCCTAAAGAGCTAGTCTCCAGGCCCAGCCTGGACATTACCTCTAATTCCTCACTTACTGACCCAACAAAACAATCAGATCCTACACAGCCAACTCAGGACTCTAAATCTGGCAACATGGCGGATAATGTAGCCATTCAGAACACACCTCTCTCTAAAGCAGTAATGGATGTTATTTTGGAGGCCAGGAGGCCCAGTACCAGAAAATCTTATGCAGAAAAATGGAAGAGATTCTGTGTTTGGAACCAGGCACAAGGAATTGGCATGTTTGTACCAAATATTCTGCAGATTTTGCAATACCTAACTGAGATGCTGGACAAAGACCTATCCTTTTCATCAATTAAAATCCATGCCTCTGTCATTTCAGCTCATTACAATACGGAACCACCTATTTTTTCTCATCCATTGCTAAGGCAGTACCTCAGAGGGGCCAAAAATGTAAGACCCCGAAGGAGAGCACCATTACCTGCATGGGACCTCAACTATGTCTTGGAAAAACTCACACTACTGCCATTTGAGCCAGCCAATACAGCTGAGATAAAATTCTTATCATGGCAAACAGTTGTGCTCCTAGCAATAACCTCTGCAAGACAAGTCTCAGAGTTGCAGGCACTCATGGCTGTGGAACCTTTTATCATTTTTCATCCATACAGGGTTTCTCTGAGGACGAACCCGACTTTTATGCCTAAGGTAGTGTCCAGTGTAGCCCTTAACCAAACCATTAATTTGCCTACTTTTTATCCCAACCCATCGAATAAGGGTGAGAGACTCCTGCATTCTTTGGACATACACAGACAGCTACGTTTCTACTTGACAGAACTAAAGCTTTCAGAAAGACTGAGCAACTTTTAGTGGCATATGCTGCAGGATCACAAGGAAAAGATATCTGTAAGCAGACTATTTCAAAATGGATAGGTCACTGCATTTGTTTCTGCTATGCACAACATGGCAAATCAGTGCCTAAGGGCATTAGGCCACATTCAACCAGAGCAGCAGCCACTTCAGCAGCCTTCCTCAGAGGAGTACCAACCAAAGACATTTTAGAGGTTGCAACTTGGAGTTCAGTGCACACTTTTACCAAGCGCTACCACTTAACTCTTTACTCTAAATCCAGAGCTGGCTTTGCCACTGCAGTTCTGCAGAGCCTTATAGCCCCTCCTAATCCTATTTAGATCCAGCCACCAACCTCAGCTTTGGGATTCAACCCAAGTGTAATGACTGCAACAGTGAAACACGATGAACATAGTACAGTTGTGTACCTACCATAAATGTAGATGTTCAAGTGTATTCACTGTTGCAGTCCAGGTTACCCACCAACCCCCTTTTCTTTGCTGGGTCTTAACTGTACTTCTCTATCCTATACAGACTATGTGGTGTATTTGCTGTTAGATAAAGGAAATGTTTACTTTAGTCCATGCATATTTATTGGCATAATTTTTAGCCTACCATTGTGGGGGCACCTGACATCTGGGGCAAGAAAAACTGAAGAAAATGGCATCTGCTGCATCTTTTATACCCCTGGCGCACTGACAGCAACCGACGCCAGACCAAGACTTTGGAATTCAGGCCGACTGCAGGTAGCCTGCCAGCAGGATAACCCAAGTGTAATGACTGCAACAGTGAATACACTCGAACATCTACATTTATGGTAGGTACACAACTGTACTTTCTCTGCGCTGCCCTTTGGCTTATCTATTGCTCCCCGAGTCTTCACGAAGTGCCTGGCCCCAGTCATTGCTTTTTGCAGGCAGAAGAAAATTCACATTTACCCATACTTGGACGACTGTCTGATTCAAGCAAGTTCTCAGGAACAGCTGTTAAAGGATCTGAAATTCATAAAGACTCTCTTCTCTTCCTTGGGTTATACTCTCAACAAGGAAAAATCAAAAATGGTACCATCCAAGGTGATAACATTCCTGAGCGTGAGTCTGAACACAGCCACCCAGATGATATATCTCATGCAGGAGAAGCAGACAACTCTTTCAGTTTACTTCATGGACTTTGCAAATCTGTCCCAGCTCCCTGCAAGGAAATACCTGCAAGCTCTGGGATTCATGGCATCTTGTATTCTCATGATTCCATATGCAAGACTGCATTTGAGGAAATTGCAATGGTACCTTAAGAACATTTGGTGTCAACACACACAGGACCTGGATATGATGACTCCTCTGCTTCCATCTCTGCAGGAGTTTCTATGGTGGGCAACAGCCTGTCTACAAAACAAGGGCATGCCTTTTTGACCACCTCCTGCCACTCAAGTTCTGACCACGGATGCATCGGACTTCGCCTGGGGAGCACACCTGCATGGCAGATGCATACAGGGACGTTGGAATGCCCAGCAGATGCACCTGCACATAAATCTAAGAGTTGATTGCAGTTCAGCAGGCCTTACTAGGTTTCAAGCATCTTCTTTCTCCAGGGACCCTGCTTGTCAGAACAGACAACACCACAGTCATGTGGTACATTGGCAAGCAAGGAGGGACTCACTGTTACTCTGTGCAGACAAAGCATGAATCTTTGGTCCATGGCAGCATCTCTGGACCTGCATCTCCTAGCTCAGTTTCTTCCAGGAAGGCTCAATGTTTTGGCAGACTAGTTGAGCAGGCAAACCCTGGATCCTCACGAGTGGCAGCTGAACAGAGCAGTCTTTTACAGCATCATTCAACATTCGGGCATGCCTCAGGTGGATCTTTTCTCCTCCCCAGACAACCATCTTCTATCTTTGCACCAGACAGCATTACAGCAGAGCCTGGAAAGTGGATGCTCTGTCCTTTCCTTGGACGTTGATATCCGTGTACGCCTTTCCTCCTCTTCCTCTTCTTCCCAGAGTATTAGTGAAGATTCGGGACGAACGGCCAAGGACTATTCTCATAGCTCCGGACTGGCCCAGACAGCATTGGTATCCACTGCTTCGCAATCTCTCCCAATTTCCTCCTTGGCATCTTCCTCTGAAGCCATATCTTTTGGTTCAGGAAAGGGGAAACATTGTACATCCTCATCTTCAGTCTCTCCATTTTGCAGCATGGCTCATTGTATGACTCCTTCCCTTTCCCAGCAGGTGGTTGACATGCTGAGGGAGGCCAGAAGGCCTAGCACTAGGAAGTCCTACGCTGGCAAATGGGAAAGGTTCTCTCAATGGATGCAGGCTACAGGGAGATCTGCTTCTCAGCCTACCCTTCCTCTGATCCTGGAATACCTGGCTGATTTGCTTCAGGGTGGTCTTTCCTTTTCTTCTATCAAGCTCCATGCTTCAGCCTGTTCTGCTTATTGTTCTCTTGAACAACCCATTTTCTCTCATCCCCTGATGAAAATGTTTCTCAGAGGTGCTTGCAATTTAAAACCTCCCAGAAGGGCACCTACTCCAGCCTGGGCTCTTAATTTTGTTCTAGAGAAACTCACTCTAACTCTTTTTGAGCCTGCTGCCTCTGCAGATTTAAAGTTTCTCTCTTGGAAGACCACCTTCTTCTTGGCTATAACTTCAGCAAGGTGGGTTTCGGAGCTGCAAGCTTTGATGACCGTGGAGACTTTTCTTATTTTCCATTCAGATAAGTCTCTCTGAGAACTAATCCCTCCTTTATGCCTAAGGGGGTTTCTTGCCTGACTCTTAATCAGTCCATACACCTTCCTACCTTCTTTCCTAATCCTCGAAATAAAGGTGAAAGGATCCTACATTCTCTTGATGTGCACAGACAGCTCCGTTTTTACCTGGACAGGACTAAAGACCTTTGGAAATCAGCAGAGTTATTGGTCAGTTTTGCCCCTGGAGCTCAGGGCAAGCCTTATTTCTAAGCAAACCATTTCCAAGTGGATAGCACATTGTATCTCCTTTTGTTATTCCTTTCATGGCAATGTTCCTCCTCAAGGGATTAGGACCCACTCAACTAGAGTGGCTTCCATTTCTACAGCCTTTTTAAGGGATGTCCCTACTAAAGCTATTTTGGAGGCTGCCACATGGTCTTCTGTTCACACTTTCACTAAGCATTACAACTTGCCTCTGTTTTCCAGAACTAGGGCAGGGTTTGCCACTGCTGTATTGCAGGGCATTATCTCCGACTCTTGATTCTGTTGGTTCCTCCTCCCTTCTCTCTGGGCTTTGGTAGTCAACCCATTTGTTAGGACTGCAACAGTGAAACAGGAACATAGTACAGTTGTGTACACTTACCATAAATGTAGATGTTCAAGTGTATTCACTGTTGCAGTTCTGGTTTCCCTCCCTCCTTTCCCCTTTTTTGGTCCTCTTCTATTCTCTTTTCCTGAGGATACAGGCTAATTTGGGTATTATTTGCCAATGTTGCTTTTGGCTTCAGCCTTATTTCTGGGGACTTCTGAATTGTTATGGCAAGAAGGACTGAGGAACTGATGGCTGCCTCCTTTTGTATCGGATGCCCTGACGTCCTTTACAACCGACGGCAGCCGACATCATTCTTACTTACCTTTGGTATTCTGGCCAGTTGAGGGCTACCTGGAGCCTGATAACCCATTTGTTGGGACTGCAACAGTGAATACACTCTACTTTTTTGGTAAGTGTACACAACTGTACTTTCGCACGAATGCCAGTTGGCCGGTACATGAGTTTTCGTTTTCCGAATTGAAGTTGAAATCTTCTAAAGCTAAGTACCCCGTTGGGGATCCTTTTTTCTTGCTCTAACTAATGTCAGAAAAAGTTAACAATTGTCTCGCCTGTGGAAAGCAAATACCACACCTAGACTTTCATTCTTACTGCATCACTTGCCCTTTCTAGACCATGTCAAATCTAAACTATTGGATGCACCCTTGCACAAAGACAACTTATTTGGCACCAAGGCAGAGGAGGTCTTAAAAAAGATGGAAGAAAAAGCTAAATCTATGCAGACAGTTAAGGATTTCCTGCAGGTCCACCCACCCATGTTAAGTAGGCATTGCCCCTCCAAGCACTGCTGCTTTCCTGCCCCCTCCAGGTCAGTTCAGCCCATACCCCGGGGAAGCAGACCCCCCCCCCCAGACAACAGCCACAGGGAATGCAGAGATCAAAGCAATGGAGTACCTCCACTTCTGAACCAGGGAGTGCAAAGCCACCCCCTCATGGTAAGAACTCACACTGACTCTCCACTTCCACCCCCTCCCACTGCCCATCTGCACTTGCCCGTGGGAGTAAAACTCTCCTTCCACGCAATCACCTGGGCCACCATTACCAACGACTGTTGGATCCTCAACATAGTGTCCCAAGGATACAAATTTTTTTCCACACTCTACCAACCCCAAAAAGGTTCCCATATTTTTCTCCAAACCGGTGGGCAGTGGCCAAAAAGCAAGTTCTTTCCCTGCTCTGTATGAGGGCTGTAGAGCACGTTCCTGAAGAACAGACAGGCCAAGGTTTCTACTCCAGGCTCATCATGGTACCCAGAAAAGAGGGCACTTGGCACCCCATAGTCTATCTATTCATTCTAAACACCTTCCTGGTGATACCAGAATTCAAAATACTCACCCTCCAGCAACTACTACCTATGCTGTCCAAGGATACTTGGCTAGCCACTCTAGACCTTAGAGGCCTACCTACACATCCCAGTCAGGGAATCATGCAGGAAATATCTACATTTCCAGGGTAGGATCTCTGCACTTTCAGTTCTCTGCTCTTCCGTTTGACGTATCTACTGCTCCCAGAGATTTCACAAATTATCTGGCTCCCGCCATTGCGTTTTGCAGGCAAAGAAATCTTCAAATTTACCCATACATGGACGACTGCCTAATTCAGGTAGGCAGTCAGGAAAAACTGCTCAAGGGGCAGGCCTTTGTAAAGGCCCTCTTGACCTCGCTAGGGTACACTGTCAACAAAAAGAAATCCAAACTAGTACCCACCCAAAAAAATTAGATTCCTGGGAGCAAGCCTGGACACAGCATCCCAGATGGCATTCCTTACACCTGAAAAGAAAACTTACCTGACAGCTTATTTCTCTCAACTAGCCACCAGACCCCAGTTATCCACAAGGTAAATCCTGCAAGCTCTGGGGTTCATGGCATCTTGCATTCTACTCATTCCATATGCCAGACTGCATATGAGGAAACTTCAGTGATACCTAAAAGCCTTTGGTGTCAACACTCTCAAGACCTGGAAACTCTTATGATACCTTGCCTAAAGAAAGATTTTCTTTGGTGGGAAGCAGCATGCTACCACAACAAGGGACTACCCTTCTCACCACCCCACGCTGCCCAGACCCTCACCACAGATGCATCAGACTATGCCTGGGGTGCACACCTGGACAGCAGGTGCATACAGGACCAATGGAACCCACATCAAATACATCTGCACATCAACCACAAAGAGATGCGAGCTATCCAGCACGCATTGACAGCTTTCAGACCCCTTCTCTCCCCAGGAGCTCTACTGATCAAAACAGACACTACTGGCTCTTATATTTACATGTATAACTCTTTGGATCTGGTCTTATCTCCTTTATTGTTCCTGTACTTAGTCTCACTAGTGATATGTATTCCATATGATAATGTACCAGACTTGAGACATCAACAGAGGTTACTGAGGAGTCAGGTTCACCCCCCCCCCCCCCCACTGGTCGTGGTATCCATATTTCCAAAGAAGGTATCCAATTCACACTTAAAAAGCAGGATATTGCCTGCATTTTTAATTGCAGGAGATGGTTTGTGTCATCCTTTTTTATTTTAGGCTGTTTTGTCAACTACCTGTTCTAAGTTATTTTGTTTTGTCATATCATGAGACATGAACTCCAGACCAAGAGCATCACAGAGAACTGTAGTCTTGTAAGCCTTTGTATGCTAGGATCAATTCACCCTTACCTAGTCAGTACTGAATGGAATGAAGGCTGAGACTAAAAAGCCTTTTGAATAACTACAAAGGGAACTCAATAGGACTCTATGAGAAAGTGTTATTTCTTATTAGTAATTTACAGAGTGGAATAACACCACAGGATTTCTTGATGTGATGGTTCTTCATAAAGTTTTAATTGTGCACTAAACACTTACTTGTTTTACCCTCCTATTCAGGTTGAAGGCTAAATTATTATTTACAGCAAATGTAATGTCCCTGTCACCAAGTAAATGTATTAATTCATTATGTACAGACCCTCTCCCTAGTTTCCTTTGTTGCTTCATGAATGCGTACCTTTCCTGAATTTTACTGGCTTTTGCGTCTTTGCATGTCTGACACCTGGTCCATGGAACGGGTAGAGCGTAAAACAAAAACTCCCTATGAATGCAGGAGTGGCACTGCACTAGGCTGCCTCTGTTTCCTCTGACAGTGGGAACATGGATTAGCTTGGGTAGTGGTGGATGGAATGATTCCTATAATCCAAGGTGGAGGGGAAACACCAGTGGTAGGCAGTAGTCTACTCCATAGGAGTCTGGGGGGGGCTTAATTAAAAAAAAAGTGGCGGCTCTGTCCATGGTATTTATTTTCCATGTTTTATTTTTTCATCTGCCATTGCTGTTTACCTCTGGATTCAAAGGGCAAACCTTCCTGCAGCCACCATTACCCGTGCTGTATTATATGCTGGAAGCTATATATGCATGCCTTATATGAATTTCTTGCGACAGTAGTGACATGGGAGAGAACCTGTTTGGAGCACCATAGATCCTTGACCTGCAGATGACCTACAGAAAGTTATGCCCCTCATTCCATGTACTGGCCTGCTCTTTTCCCCACCGTCTGTTATATTTGGGAGAGCCAACATGCTTTGTGATAGGTTTAGACATGCTTCAGTATATACATTATCAGCAGGTTCCATTTCTTCCATTTTGAAATCTAGTTCCTTTGAATTGCCCCTACCTTTAACCATTAAAAGGATCAGAAGCAGTTTGTGCTGTAAGTCACCTCTTTTCCTCACTGTTGGAAACCACATGTATACCCTTATTTCAGTAGCATATCTGGAGGGTCAGTTCTGGGCTAATTATCATCCAGGTGTGTTTACAGTTTTTATATAAAGTGTTGTTACCTCTGATGTTGGAAATACTTGGAAGCGTTTTATTCCTTTTCAGTGTTTTTTTTTCTGTTAAAATTGTAGCTGTTAAGCTCAAATGGTTGAGGCTGTGACTAGCATGATGTTCTATGTGTTTCACTGTTGCAGTCATTACATTTGGGTTATCTGCTTGCAGTAGCCCTCAGTCGGGCTGATTAACAAAGTTTTGGGTGCTGTGTTGGTTGCTGTCCCTTCTTCCATGATGTCAGGTTGTCTGGGGTATAAAACATGCAGCCAACTCTGTTACATAAGGGTTTGTCTTTTTCCTCCATCAAATTCATGCCTCAGCCATTTCAGCTCATTACAGCACAGAGCCTCCTCTTCCCTCACTCTCTGCTCAAGCAGTTCCTCAGAGGGCCAAAAATTTAAGACCACCCAGGAGGCTCCAGCTCCAGCCTGGGACCTTAACTTGTCTTGGAGAAACTCACTCTTCCTCCTTTTGAGCCAGCTGCTACTGCAGGTTTAAAATGCCTTGCTTGGAAAACAGCTTTTCTTTTTAGCAATCCCTTCTGTAAGAAGGGTTTCTGAATTACAGGCCCTTATGGCAGTAGAGGCTTTCATCATCTTTCATGCAAACAGGGTGTCCTCAGAACCAACCCCTCCTTCATGCCCAAGGTGGTATCAGTGTGGCTCTCAATCAGCCCATTCATTTGTCTTCCTTCTTTCCTCAACCACAGAACAAAGGGAACAGATACTTCACTCCTTAGATGTGCACAGACAGCTTAGATTCTACTTGGACAGGACTAAACCTCAAAGAAATCTGAACAACTGCTGGTGGCATTTGCTGCAGTGATAGAGGGGAAAGCTATTTCTATGCAAACCATTTCAAAATGGATAGTCACTGCATTCATTTCTGCTATATATGCACCATGGAAAACCTGTCCCACAGGGCATCAGACCCCATTCACCCAGGGCTGCATTTACCTCTACAGCCTTTCTCAGGGTGGTTCATTCTTACTGCATCACTTGCCCTTTCTAGACCATGTCAAATCTAAACTATTGGATGTACCCTTGCACAAAGACAACTTATTTGGCACCAAGGCAGAGGAGGTCTTAAAAAAGATGGAAGAAAAAGCTAAATCTATGCAGACAGTTAAGGATTTCCTGCAGGTCCAGCCACCCATGTTAAGTAGACATTGACCCTCCAAGCACTGGTCCTTTCCTGCCCCCTCCAGGTCAATTCAGCCCATACCCCGGGGAAGCAGAACCCCCCTGACAACAGCCACAGGGAATGCAGAGATCAAAGCAATGGAGTACCTCCACTTCTAAACCAGGGAGTGCAAAGCCACCCCCTCATGGTAAGAACTCACACTGACTCTCCACTTCCACCCCCTCCCACTGCCCATCTGCACTTGCCCGTGGGAGTAAAACTCTCCTTCCACGCAATCACCTGGGCCACCATTACCAACGACTGTTGGATCCTCAACATAGTGTCCCAAGGATACAAATTTTTTTCCACACTCTACCAACCCCAAAAAGGTTCCCATATTTTTCTCCAAACCGGTGGGCAGTGGCCAAAAAGCAAGTTCTTTCCCTGCTCTGTATGAGGGCTGTAGAGCACGTTCCTGAAGAACAGACAGGCCAAGGTTTCTACTCCAGGCTCATCATGGTACCCAGAAAAGAGGGCACTTGGCACCCCATAGTCTATCTATTCATTCTAAACACCTTCCTGGTGATACCAGAATTCAAAATACTCACCCTCCAGCAACTACTACCTATGCTGTCCAAGGATACTTGGCTAGCCACTCTAGACCTTAGAGGCCTACCTACACATCCCAGTCAGGGAATCATGCAGGAAATATCTACATTTCCAGGGTAGGATCTCTGCACTTTCAGTTCTCTGCTCTTCCGTTTGACGTATCTACTGCTCCCAGAGATTTCACAAATTATCTGGCTCCCGCCATTGCGTTTTGCAGGCAAAGAAATCTTCAAATTTACCCATACATGGACGACTGCCTAATTCAGGTAGGCAGTCAGGAAAAGCTGCTCAAGGACCTGGCCTTTGTAAAGGCCCTCTTGACCTCGCTAGGGTACACTGTCAACAAAAAGAAATCCAAACTAGTACCCACCCAAAAAAATTAGATTCCTGGGAGCAAGCCTGGACACAGCATCCCAGATGGCATTCCTTACACCTGAAAAGAAAACTTACCTGACAGCTTATTTCTCTCAACTAGCCACCAGACCCCAGTTATCCGCAAGGAAAATCCTGCAAGCTCTGGGGTTCATGGCATCTTGCATTCTACTCATTCCATATGCCAGACTGCATATGAGGAAACTTCAGTGATACCTAAAAAGCCTTTGGTGTCAACACTCTCAAGACCTGGAAACTCTTATGATACCTTGCCTAAAGAAAGATTTTCTTTGGTGGGAAGCAGCATGCTACCACAACAAGGGACTACCCTTCTCACCACCCCACGCTGCCCAGACCCTCACCACAGATGCATCAGACTATGCCTGGGGTGCACACCTGGACAGCAGGTGCATACAGGACCAATGGAACCCACATCAAATACATCTGCACATCAACCACAAAGAGATGCGAGCTATCCAGCACGCATTGACAGCTTTCAGACCCCTTCTCTCCCCAGGAGCTCTACTGATCAAAACAGACACTACTGGCTCTTATATTTACATGTATAACTCTTTGGATCTGGTCTTATCTCCTTTATTGTTCCTGTACTTAGTCTCACTAGTGATATGTATTCCATATGATAATGTACCAGACTTGAGACATCAACAGAGGTTACTGAGGAGTCAGGTTCACCCCCCCCCCCCACTGGTCGTGGTATCCATATTTCCAAAGAAGGTATCCAATTCACACTTAAAAAGCAGGATATTGCCTGCATTTTTAATTGCAGGAGATGGTTTGTGTCATCCTTTTTATTTTAGGCTGTTTTTGTCAACTACCTGTTCTAAGTTATTTTGTTTTGTCATATCATGAGACATGAACTCCAGACCAAGAGCATCACAGAGAACTGTAGTCTTGTAAGCCTTTGTATGCTAGGATCAATTCACCCTTACCTAGTCAGTACTGAATGGAATGAAGGCTGAGACTAAAAAGCCTTTTGAATAACTACAAAAGGGAACTCAATAGGACTCTATGAGAAAGTGTTATTTCTTATTAGTAATTTACAGAGTGGAATAACACCACAGGATTTCTTGATGTGATGGTTCTTCATAAAGTTTTAATTGTGCACTAAACACTTACTTGTTTTTACCCTCCTATTCAGGTTGAAGGCTAAATTATTATTTACAGCAAATGTAATGTCCCTGTCACCAAGTAAATGTATTAATTCATTATGTACAGACCCTCTCCCTAGTTTCCTTTGTTGCTTCATGAATGCGTACCTTTCCTGAATTTTACTGGCTTTTGCGTCTTTGCATGTCTGACACCTGGTCCATGGAACGGGTAGAGCGTAAAACAAAAACTCCCTATGAATGCAGGAGTGGCACTGCACTAGGCTGCCTCTGTTTCCTCTGACAGTGGGAACATGGATTAGCTTGGGTAGTGGTGGATGGAATGATTCCTATAATCCAAGGTGGAGGGGAAACACCAGTGGTAGGCAGTAGTCTACTCCATAGGAGTCTGGGGGGGGCTTAATTAAAAAAAAAGTGGCGGCTCTGTCCATGGTATTTATTTTCCATGTTTTATTTTTTCATCTGCCATTGCTGTTTACCTCTGGATTCAAAGGGCAAACCTTCCTGCAGCCACCATTACCCGTGCTGTATTATATGCTGGAAGCTATATATGCATGCCTTATATGAATTTCTTGACAGTAGTGACATGGGAGAGAACCTGTTTGGAGCACCATAGATCCTTGACCTGCAGATGACCTCCAGAAAGTTATGCCCCTCATTCCATGTACTGGCCTGCTCTTTTCCCCACCGTCTGTTATATTTGGGAGAGCCAACATGCTTTGTGATAGGTTTAGACATGCTTCAGTATATACATTATCAGCAGGTTCCATTTCTTCCATTTTGAAATCTAGTTCCTTTGAATTGCCCCTACCTTTAACCATTAAAAGGATCAGAAGCAGTTTGTGCTGTAAGTCACCTCTTTTCCTCACTGTTGGAAACCACATGTATACCCTTATTTCAGTAGCATATCTGGAGGGTCAGTTCTGGGCTAATTATCATCCAGGTGTGTTTACAGTTTTTATATAAAGTGTTGTTACCTCTGATGTTGGAAATACTTGGAAGCGTTTTATTCCTTTTCAGTGTTTTTTTTTCTGTTAAAATTGTAGCTGTTAAGCTCAAATGGTTGAGGCTGTGACTAGCATGATGTTCTATGTGTTTCACTGTTGCAGTCATTACATTTGGGTTATCTGCTTGCAGTAGCCCTCAGTCGGGCTGATTAACAAAGTTTTGGGTGCTGTGTTGGTTGCTGTCCCTTCTTCCATGATGTCAGGTTGTCTGGGGTATAAAACATGCAGCCAACTCTGTTACATAAGGGTTTGTCTTTTTCCTCCATCAAAATTCATGCCTCAGCCATTTCAGCTCATTACAGCACAGAGCCTCCTCTCTTCCCTCACTCTCTGCTCAAGCAGTTCCTCAGAGGGGCCAAAAATTTAAGACCACCCAGGAGAGCTCCAGCTCCAGCCTGGGACCTTAACTTTGTCTTGGAGAAACTCACTCTTCCTCCTTTTGAGCCAGCTGCTACTGCAGATTTAAAATTCCTTGCTTGGAAAACAGCTTTTCTTTTAGCAATCCCTTCTGTAAGAAGGGTTTCTGAATTACAGGCCCTTATGGCAGTAGAGGCTTTCATCATCTTTCATGCAAACAGGGTGTCCCTCAGAACCAACCCCTCCTTCATGCCCAAGGTGGTATCCAGTGTGGCTCTCAATCAGCCCATTCATTTGTCTTCCTTCTTTCCTCAACCACAGAACAAAGGGGAACAGATACTTCACTCCTTAGATGTGCACAGACAGCTTAGATTCTACTTGGACAGGACTAAACCTCAAAGAAATCTGAACAACTGCTGGTGGCATTTGCTGCAGTGATAGAGGGGAAAGCTATTTCTATGCAAACCATTTCAAAATGGATAGGTCACTGCATTCATTTCTGCTATATATGCACCATGGAAAACCTGTCCCACAGGGCATCAGACCCCATTCACCCAGGGCTGCATTTACCTCTACAGCCTTTCTCAGGGGTGGTTCTACAAGGGACATCCTAGAAGCAGATACCTGGAGTTCTGTACATACTTTCACCAAGCATTATCATTTGCCAATTTTCTCTAAATCCAGAACTGGTTTTGCCACTGCAGTCTTGCAGGGCCTTATAGCTGGTCCTAATTCTATTTAAATTCCTCCTCCCGACCATAGCTTTGGGAATCTACCCAAATGTAATGACTGCAACAGTGAAACACAAAGAACATAGTGCAGTTGTGTACACTTACCATAAATGTAGATGTTAGAGTGTATTCATTAATGCAGTCCTGGTTACTCTCCCTCCAGCCCCCTTTCTTCTTTTGGCTATACCTCTCCCCTCACTTACTATGCTCAAAAAGCTTTTTGGTGTATTTGCTTTTTAGTTGGCTGTATATCCTTGTATTATAGAGTTAATTGCTTCCCTATAGGGGGGCACCTGACATCTGGGGAAAGAAAAACTGATGTAATGGTGTTGGCTGCATGTTTTATACCCCTGACGACCTGACATCATGGAAGAAGGGACAGCAACCGGCCTTGGGACCCAAGACTTTGTTAATCAGGCCGACTGAGGGCTACTGCAAGCAGATAACCCAAATGTAATGACTGCAACAGTGAATACACTTTAACATCTACATTTATGGTAAGTGTACACAACTGTACTTTTTCTGCAGTCCTGGATTTGATGGCCTTATTCTGCTATCAGACTGTGCAACTTGGGATTGCCCAAGAGGTTTCTATTTTAAAGGTCGTACCTGGCTAACAAATAAATAGTAGTTTAAAAAAAATCTGTCTTGCTGAGTATTTAATCCTTTAAATGATTCTCCTTTAGAAGTTTATTGTATCTTAATGACAGATTGTTAGGCACCTTGACAGGTGTTAACTAGAGTTTGGAAAGTTGTAAGAGAAAACTGTTCAGTGGTATGGACTGTAGCAGTGCTAGAAATAGAGAAATCAACAGTGACAGTGTAGTAAATGGAAAAAAGAAGTGCGAGTATCTGTTGACCTGAACTTTAGATCAGCCACAGCGAAGCAGCTTAAGGGAGAGAGAGTTGCCTTGTTAAGACTGCTTATAGCTCCCAACCTGGTAATTGTTGCTGTGAATTAATCCCAGCTTGCAACTGGAGACTGTCAACCCATTGAGCTGTCATGCTAATGCTATTCTCAAATATTTTTTTTCTTTTTTGCTTCTTTCACATAAAGCATAAGAGGATAAATCCAGTAAGAATGTAATGAGGAGGCTTGACCTAAGAAAAGCAGTGTGTTTCTCATTCTTTGTAGTCGCGGCATTGTCTGGTACCAGGCTTGTTGCTATTATAGGATATATTGTGCTGCTTGTAATGAGTAATTGGTCACAGTACATTGGAAATGTGCTATCTGTGGTCTGTTTTGAAGTTTAATGCAAACCATTCAACTCCATTTACCATATGGAGTTATTCAGAATGGCAGTGTAACCCAGTTTTAAGTGCTACACATGCAAGAATTAGTTAAGAAAAAGTATTATTTAGACTCTTGATTTTGCTGTACGTATTATAAAGCCAAATATTTGCTGTCTGCCTCGGCAGTCCAGTTCAGCAACAGTAAATTACATCAACACATCAATTTTTCTGACAGTAGTTAAAAAGGCTTAATTTCTTACAATTTAATGTGTAAAAACTTTAGAAGTGTTTTTCAGATTTGTTGCCGATTTTGTATAGTCAGCAGTGCATGTAAATGAGAATGGATAAAAGGCCTTTATTCAGGTGGTAGTGGGATCACTGATCTGGTTAAAGCAGTAATACAAGTTCATGTGGGACACTACATCCCTCAAACTTGATTTAACTGTCTCTGGCTACCTAACATGGGAATTATTTCATCTAATCACTCATAAATGTGGATGTGAAGCAAACACTTGCCTGTTAAACTGTGCTTTCCTTGTAGTTTCTAATACTGTGATGTGAATCCAGGGAGAGTGCAGGAAGACACACCGTTAGTGTGTGGGATGGTGTTTTCACTTGTGTACAAGCTTACAGCGTGAGGAGAATAGGTGGCAATTGGAATTCACTGAAAAAAGTAACATTGCAGACTTTAGTTGAAGTGGAAGTCAAGGTATAATTTGTGCTAGCAAGAATTAATTCTTATAGAAGGGTAGAGGAAGACAGACAAACTGGTTGTTGTGGTTAAGGATGCATGAATATGTTTTTTGTTGAACCAAGTAGATGGCTTTGATTTCAACTCCAAGGGTCCATTGTGCTCATATAGTATTTACTCAGGTGAACCACCTAGGTTTACCCAAATGTGTGAAACTCACTTGTAGCTGGTGGTGGATTGTTGGCTCCCAAACTTCTCATACTTGCTTACGTTAAAAGTTTGCTGTATACTGTTTATTATTTCTGCTACAGGGTTAATGCCCCCTTACCTTCACTCCTGTTTGGCTTTGAAAGAGGAAGTGATGTTTTAGGGGCAATATCCCCTTCCCCATTGCTTAAACAGACTTACCAACAGAGTAAATATGTGGTAGTATTGTTTATGTTGAATTCACATGCGTAGTAACTAGCAGTGAATGTAAAGCAACTACTTTATGCGTTGAGTAGCACAGAGCAGCTAGTTTGCGTGTTGAGAAGCACCACTCCTTGAATTTGGTGTTATAGGTTCACATACTAGGCTAATGGCCCTGGAGCATTTACAAGCTTAGCCCATAGGATTACCTTGGCATTGTGCCACCCAACCTTAGTTCCCAGTGCCTCTGTCAAGTAAAGCCTAGTCTCTAACCCCAAAAGCTTGGTCAGCCTATTAACCCCTTGTGCACTGCACCCTTATAGCTCTCCTAATAAAGGACCTGTCATCATGGATATGCACTTTCCCAGTTTCTCCACTGCAGGTTTGGTGGAATATACTGAGACACTGGAACAGTTGTCGGATTTAAACTGACAACCATTTTATCCTCAAAGAAACAAATACAGTTTGCGAGAGCTGTATATACGCAATGTCCCTGGAGGCAAAATTCTCAAGTACAAACATTCATAACAGTCTGGTTGTCAGAAAAACACAAACACACACTAACTACACTCTGTACACCCCTTACATGTAGTACACATCCCCCACATAGACCTGTATGTGTTGAAGCACTTAAATGCAATCTTTCCTAATCCCCAAAACCTCACCGACATTGCACCTGCAGACATTATCCTCCGCAAACCCAAAAGCACTCAGCAGTAACACCACCCAATACTGCACATAAATCCGCACCCAGTGGAGCCTCAGCTACCAGGTGCATAAGGCAAGCTAATACACTACCCAAGACTCTAGTCATTGGGGACTCCATTGTATGACATATTGATGTCCCGTTCACCAGCTTGGACAAAGAAAATAATGGTCAGTTACGTGCGAGGAGCCAGGATCTACCAAGTCATGAGTGCACTCGAGTCACTGCATCATGTGTACCAGTATGATTCAGTCCTAGTCCATGTAGGTGTAAATGACTGGAGATGTACCTCCATGGGCTGTATGAAGAGAGGCATTATGGAGCTCTCGGACTCTGTCACAGGTTTTTATGTGCCTAGCATTGAGCAACATTCTATCTTCAAGGAAGATGCCACAATATGATCAGAAGATGATTGACCTTAATAGTTGGCATAGTTTTTGATATCATTCTAGGGAGGTAATCATGAATTCCCATGCCGACAAATGATTGTAACAACCCATGATGCTTTGCAAAGGATGATCTCTACCCATCTCCTCTAGGCATTCGAACATTCTCCACCCCACAGAGTTTTTTTTTAGGCAATGCCAAATTTACAATCCTTTCATCATGGCAAACTCTACCCAAAGAAATCTAAAGGTGGTGGTGCCAAATTTACAATCCTTTCATCATGGCAAACTCTACCCAAGGAAATCTAAAGGTGGTGGTGCCAAATTTACAATCCTTTCATCATGGCAAACTCTACCCAAAGAAATCTAAAGGTGGTGGTGCCAAATTTACAATCCTTTCATCATGGCAAACTCTACCCAAGGAAATCTAAAGGTGGTGTTGCCAAATTTACAATCATTTCATCATGGCAAACTCTACCCAAGGAAATCTAAAGGTGGTGTTGCTCACCCCCACTCTAAATGTGAAACTCAAGTCCCTTCCAAGCTTTCCATACCTTAGAAAATGCAAACCTCTGTGTAGTTATTGAGACAAGGTTTAAAGCTGCGGAGAGGACCCTGGCAGGGCAAGGCTTCAGTGATTTTCACATATTTAGACCAACAACTACACAGACAGGGACTGTAGGTGGAGGTGTCTCGATCTACGTAAGTAACAAGCATACCTCTAGGCTGTTTAAAAAGGATGACAGACTGGAGTTCCTCCACTTCCAAATTACCATTGATAAAGTACCATACCATATCCTAACAAGCTGTACATCACCCTCTATGTCCCATGAAACCCATATGTCATACTTAGACCTATTGGAGACACTCAGCATTGAACCAAAGACCATACTCATCGGGGACTTTAATTAACCCTCTGTAGCTGGAAATCCTACATGACCCTAAATTTGCACAGAGATTCCTAGACTTTGTAAACACAAACACCCTGGACCAGTTAGTGTATATGCCTTCTAGAGGTACAAACAAATTGGAAGTGGTACTCACAAGTATGGCAGAAAGCTGCACCCCTCATATCTTCTCTGGTAAGGTCAGACCACAGAGGAATCTCCTTCAAAATAAGAATCAGTTCTGTAACCCCAGCAAAGCCTGTAACAGTTGGAAACTACTCCAAGTCAAGCAACATTTAATTAAGTGATAACCTATCAAAATTCCAAACCCAGGTAACACAGCAGCCATTCACAGAAGCTCTGTACAACTATGTCAGTGATTGCATATAGGCTGTGGTGCCTACCAGAAATAAGCCCAACACTAACTAAAAAAACAAACTGCCCTGGTAGAATCCAAAGTTAAACAGGTTGTATGACATAAGAAAAAAGTCACAGCTAAAATTAGGAAGTGTAACACGAATAAAGATAAAAAAAACTCTGTCATTGAACAGAAAAGACAACTAAGAGGACCGATTGAGTCCAGCGGCAAATTTTGAGGTAAAGATAATGTCCCACGTTGAAGGTAACCATAAGGCCTTCTTTAGCAATGTCTGAAACCTCAAAGGCAGCACATGGCAGTGTGTCGAGCTGTTAGTAATTGGAGCCACATTCATAGAACTGGGAGATGTAGCAAATCTTTTGTCTCACAAATTCAGCTCAAGGTTTAACCCCCCCCCCTTCACCCCCTAGCTGTCTCCCAGGAAATACCATCTAATCTAGCCCCTCCAGCTATCAGTAGGGAAGCAGGTCTTAGGTGTGTTCCTGGCCTTAGAGTACTCCTTCAGTGGGCCCTGATCATATCCCAGGATGCCTCCTAAAGAGCCTGGAGTAATACTTTTCAGGGCAGCTGCATTCTCTCTTCAATCATAACCTCTGCACAGGCTTCATGCTATGTGAATGGAAGACTACAACAGTCATCTGTTTGCACAAGAGCAGACTATCCGTGAATCCTGGGAACTGCAGATCCAGTAGTGTGACTAGTCTCATATGTAAAGCCATGGAAGGAATTATCATAGAAATGATTAACAATGTCATAGGAAACATTCAAACAGTGGACCCAATCCAATTTGGTTTCATCAAGGGCAGTTCTTGTCTACTAAACCTGGTGGCCTTCTTTGAGAAGGTCACCGAGACAATGGATGAGGGAAAATGGTGCTTACTGCCTACCTTGATGTAGCTAAGGTAATTGTTGGAGTTAGGTGTAAACCCCTGTGGAACTCACTAGATAGCCAGCTGCCTCGCAGACAGAACAAAGGAAGTTAGGATTGGAGAGGCTACCTCCCACAAAGAGGCTGACCACCAGTGGAGTCCCCCAGAGCCCTGTACTGGGTCAGCTTCTCTGTATTATCTATTTTTAGAAAGTCAAGGCCAGTCTCAAGGGTCATGGCTTGCCAATTTTGCAGAAGATTGCAAGTTATGGATAATCTAGAAACCCCCACAAGATACTAACATCTTACAGGAAGGTCCAACACAAACCAAATGATTTAAAACCCACAACTTAAAACTTAGTGCCAAATAAATGTGTAATAGTACCTTTTGGGATGTTGTCCACCATGGGAAACTACCTCATTGATAAAATCCCTTAAGGTAGACACAGGAGTCAGGGATTTGAGAGCTCATGTAG
This sequence comes from Protopterus annectens, assembly GCF_019279795.1. Taxonomy (NCBI): domain Eukaryota; kingdom Metazoa; phylum Chordata; order Ceratodontiformes; family Protopteridae; genus Protopterus; species Protopterus annectens. The sequence goes on along the minus strand of NC_056736.1, from coordinate 589,646,415 downwards.
AGGGTAACCTGGTTTTTGATCAACATGTGTCTGAAGTAGTGTAAGAATATCATTCTATGTCACTCAACTTATAAGGACAGAGATTGCATGTTGGTCTGGGGAGTTGTTGTGCTACCGTACTTAGCCTCATCAGACGCATCATTAAGTATGCACCTGACCAGGCCTCATCAGACACGTTATTAAGTATGTACCCGACCAGGCCTCATCAGACACTTCATTAAGTATGTACCTGACCAGGCCTCATCACACACGTCATTAAGTATGTACCTGACCAGGCTTCATCAGACGCATCATTAAGTATGTACCTGACCAGGCCTCATCAGACACGTCATTAAGTATGTACCTGACCAGGCCTCATCAGACACGTCATTAAGTATGTACCTGACCAGGCCTCATCAGACATCATTAAGTATGTACCTGACCAGGCCTCATCAGACGCGTCATTAAGTATGTACCTGACCAGGCCTCATCAGACGCGTCATTAAGTATGTACCTGACCAGGCCTCATCAGACACGTCATTAAGTATGTACCTGACCAGGCCTCATCAGACACGTCATTAAGTATGTACCTGACCAGGCCTCATCAGACACGTCATTAAGTATGTACCTGACCAGGCCTCATCAGACCCGTCATTAAGTATGTACCTGACCAGGCCTCATCAGACACGTCATTAAGTGTGTACCTGACCAGGCCTCATCAGACGCGTCATTAAGTATGTACCTGACCAGGCCTCATCAGACATCATTAAGTATGTACCTGACCAGGCCTCATCAGACACGTCATTAAGTATGTACCTGACCAGGCCTCATCAGACACGTCATTAAGTATGTACCTGACCAGGCCTTATCAGACACGTCATTAAGTATGTACCTGACCAGGCCTCATCAGACACGTCATTAAGTGTGTACCTGACCAGGCCTCATCAGACACGTCATTAAGTATGTACCTGACCAGGCCTCATCAGACACGTCATTAAGTATGTACCTGACCAGGCCTCATCAAATGCATCATTAAATATGTACCTGACCAGGCACATGAAACAGCTGGAGCATCCACAGAGGTTCTAGACAAAAAGAATACAGGAGTAAACACAGTGTCCTGTGCAGATCACCTAAAAGCCATAACTTTATTCTCTGTTTGCTACAGACTGCTGTGAGGTGATTTATGCCTTGCATACAGAGCATTTTTGCATTCTGCTCTTCTGGACCTTTTGCGTGTCCACAAAAGGAACATCACCATCAGTACTAGATGTAAGGATTTAAACTTTGTTTGCAACTTGTCCCACCACTATGTCTTATTTATGTCAGAGAATCCCCATTCTCTGGAATTGGCATCCCATCCATGTGAAGCAGAGCCCTTCCTTAACACGATCCAAGTGCTGCCTGGACCAGTGAATGGGGAATCAGAATTTCACACCCATATTTCTGACAGAGGCAGCCATTAAAGCATCCCCTAACTAACATGCGCTCCTTAAAATAATCTAAGGCACAGTAACTCGTGGGATGCATTTAGGTTGCATGGATAGGCTTATAAAGGCCCCAGTGGTCTAGTAAACAGCTATGCACCTATCAACATGCAGGCCTAGTCAAGTCAGTGAGTCAGGTGCCTGCCCTGTCCCTTTAGTACTCTGCTTGTATTCTTATTAGAAGGAAAGCAAACACCTCAGCCAGAGGTTGCTCTTAATCGTTGATGACATCTTTGTCCGTAGGTCAGGGCAGTCATGTTTATAGGTGACACAAATAGAGAAGCCTCACTGTTCCTTTAGCATTTTGTGGAGGTTGTTTGGCAGCTGTGGGCATTTTATCCTTTCTATTTTTTGCTTTAAAGTCACAACTTCTGACACTTGTTAGTATATGTACGACAAACGCACTTGACCTAACTGATTTGTTGTGGACAGATATAACTTGCTGTGGTATTCTGAAAAGAAATGCCCACCCACTACAAGTCATTTACATAGTTGTGTCTCCTTTGATTCTTCATCTAGGTGAAAGGCTGGTAGATCAAGAAAAAAAAAGGCACACTGTGTTCTACAGTTATGTCTGGCTTCTCCCACTTTGGAAATGTTATGCCCTGAATGTCCCCAAATGAGCAGCCCCAACAGTCAGCACCACCCTAATACCTTTATCTTGTGTGATATTAGTGGTTGTCCATCTCTGGCTCTTGTCTTTGGTGTTTATTGGCTTCAGGCTTCTGTATTGCACCTGTGACAATAATTTCATTTTGAGGGGGTGGGGTTTATTATTGCTGGCAGAAGTTGCAGAAGCCAGCTATCACACCGCATTGTACCCCATTTTGACAACACTAGTGGTTTACAGTAATCACTAGTACTTGTGAGCCTTGATTGTGTAAAAGTGATCAAGTACTTGACTTTTCCTATTTAATCAACAGAGACTGCTGTTTCTGCTGTATTGACCTGGAAGTTAAATCAACATGCTCATCAGAAGAGAACTGAAGAATGACTCAGAACCTGCCCTAGCAGTGAGAGAGTCTGATTTGTTTCCCCACATCAGTGCACTCCATGTTTCAAGATGGTCACTAATTGCCCAAGGGCCAGGCAACTACATGGTCTCTTTCACCTCATTGCCATACTTCATATCAAGCAGTGATCTGTGGTCTGTTTCTCTTTAAGCCCTAACCATCCCCCAGGTGACTGATATGAATTAGGCCTACACTGCTGTCCATTAGGTCCTCTCTGGCCTTAATTATGAAAACTTTTGTTGCCAACTTGGTAATTCCAGACATGTTCCATGGGATTATTTTATTCATTTTTCTAAGGGCTTAAATGTTATATGTATTCAACTGTTAAAACAGATATCTGGGGCAGAACAGCTCAGGATACCTATGCTGTATCCTATTGATTTTTTAGGAGTGTAAGCAATGCTTCCAGCCAGTTGTGTGACCCAGCATTTAATAAATGGCATTTGTTTGAATACCTATGCTGAAAACCTCCAGCATTACACTGTGGCCCCTAACGTACACTATATACTTAGAGACAGAGGTCTATCACCTCATCACCAACCATATTCAGCATTTCACTGACTTATTTTGTGCTTATTCCAGGCCACCTCCCTCTGGGTAAATGCAGAGTAAACCTGCACTGCAGTGCCGTGCAGTAAGCATGTTTCGATTCTGGAAAGAAAGGGTAAGGGGTCATGCTTTCTCCAAGTCATTTGTATCATGTAGTTTGAGTAGTAGATTATCAGCTAATTTGCTGTTTGGGGGTACAAAAACTGTGAGTAATTATTTCATACAACTGAGTTTTAAGAGCTCACCTTCATGGAAAGAGAAAAGTTTTAACTAGAAAAAAGTAGGACGACTGTAGCTCTGTAGTTACTTCTCAGTGGAACGTAAATTCATCATCAATATCCTTTTTCCCATTTTCTTTATAGGGTCAAGGTGCTGAGTCAGTTGTTGCTGTCTGTGTTTATTCACTGCCTTCTGTCACAAAATCCATCCATCTCTTTGTTGGATGCCCTTGATGTTCTTCGTGAATCACTGTTGCACTCATTATATTTGGGTAATCTGCTGGCAGGTTGCCCTCAGTCGGTCTGAATTCCAAAGTCTTGGGTCCTGCGTCGGCTGCTGTCACCCCTTCCCTGACGTCAGGGAAGCACGGAAGTACAGGCAAGCACGGAAGGGCTGTGGCTGTCTAAGTTTGCGGACGACTGCAAGCTGGGTGCTATAACAGAGTCTCCGACCGACATGGAGATCCTCCAGAAGGGCCTAAATGAGACTGATGCATGGTGTCAAAGCCATGGTCTCAAGCTAAATGCAAAAAAATGCATAGTAATCCCCTTTGGAAAAAACAGAGTACCCGGAAACTACAACATAGGAGGTAATCTCCTGAAATCTGAAGAAGAAATAAGGGCTCTAGGGACCCAAGTAGATAGTCAGCTTTCTTTTGATAACCATGTTGCCAAACTGGTTAGAAAATCCTTCTATGTGACCCATCTGATCACGAAAGGGTTCGCATCAAGATCTAAGGATGTAATGGTGCCCCTCTACTCTTCCCTCATCAGACCCATTATTGAGTACAATGCACCAATTGGAATGTACCTGGCTGGACATCTCCAGCAGCTGGAGAGACCACAAAGGTACCTAACCAAGAGGATTACTGGCCTCAAACAGTTGCCCTATGCAGCACGATTGAAAAAGCTAAGACTGTTCTCTGTTGCATACCACTTTCTCAGAGGCGATCTCTGTCTAACGTACAGAGCCATGTCCAACCCAGAATTGTTGAACATGCTCCATCTTAGCAAAACCAAATCTACTTGAGCTACACGCTCTAGGGATATAAACCTCAACACAACAATGAATAGAACATGCTGGAGGGATAGATTCCCTTCGCAGAGACTTCCCTTACTATGGAACAGGGTCCCGATCTACATAAGACAGTGCCCCTCACTATCACTCTTCAAGAGGAACCTTGATGAGTGGATGGGTAACAGAAAGTTCACACCGGGGATCACACCAACAGCACTACTAGATAGGGGCCAAGGGTACTAGCTGCTAGTACAAGGGTCTAGGGACCTACTAAAGGGGCGGTGAATACCGCACAATGTGGCTGGGCTAATATATGCCTTCGGGCAGATAGCCCAGTACCAACCTATAACCTAAAACATGCAGCTGACACCATTTTCTTTAGTCTTTCTTGCCGCGCAGTGCCCGAAGCAGAAGCATTTCACAAGTGCCGGTCGGCCAACTCCTGAAATATTTGTTTTTGAGTTTCAGAACCAAAGTCTTCACTAAAGCTAAGAACCCCATTGGGGAAACTTTCTTCTTGCTCCATACCGATGTCCGAAAAAGTTAATAATTGTATTACTTGTCGGAAGCCAATACCTCATAAGGATTTCCATTTATACTGTATTCCTTGCCTAGGCCCTGATCACAACGTGCCTGGCTGTCGGTTTTATGCTAGATTTAACCAACGCACTATTAAGCGTCAGTATATTTTTTGCCTCAAAGTATTTTGGAAACAGTTTTAACTACCCAGAAATCCAGAAATGTCGTCGGATAGCAATCCGACTACCGGAGTACATAAAAAGTACAAAGAAAAGTACACAGAGAGACAGTCGAGGTCCAAAACCGATGACAAAGCTTCTCCTAAGCCAGTCGCCGGTACTCAGTGAGGTGCTTTCGCAGCCCCTGATACCTGCTACTTTTGAGTCGCAGGCCCCTGCCGACACCCGTGTGGAGTCCGGCATGCCGCGAGATACTCAGTGTTGGACCCACGGATGTATCTCCCTCGTATGGGTCCGTAGACTCTGAGCAGGCACCGGCTTCTGAGGGTGTATTCAGGCCTCAACATTTTTATATCAAACAGATGACAGCTGCAAAACCAAGACAAAAGCAGCTTCTAAAACTAAAAAAATGATGCATGAGCCACGTGCATAGGCCTCTATGCCTAACAAATAGATCAAAATGGCTGAAGACCTTATTACCTTGATCAGGGGTTCCCATCCCCCTCCAGATAAGAGGCCTAGGCAAGACACTGATTATGAATCTTCAGATCAGGTTTCTATTTCTTCTGATTCCTCTTCTGATCAGGAATTATCTATACCTCCCTATGAGGATTCAGATGCAGAGGAGTCTATACCATCTGCATCACCTCCAGAGGATTATTCATTTGGAGAAACCTTGCATACTTTGAGGAACATTTTCACTGGGAGAGAAGACTTCTCAGAATCAAAAAAGAGGCTCATGGATTTCCTTCTTCTCCCTCAGCACAGGCCTTTAGCCATACCCCCTGTTTTAGACATTGTGGATGATGTGTTTTCGGAGTCACGTTTGACCCCTGATTCCTTACATCCGGCTCCCAGCAAGCCTGATAGATATTACAGGGTCCCTGACTTGCACACATTTTTATTTAGAAACCCTGCTGCTGAGGGTCCAAAGGGAGTTAAAACCTCAACAGCAAAAAAATCTTACCCCCTCTAACAGATTCAAGGGCGCTGGATAGACGGGGAAAAAAGGTTTATACATCTGCAACCTTGGCAATTAGGGCCTTAAACTGCCAGTTTCATATGCTCAAGTATCAACAACATGTTATGGGATTGCTGAAACAGAAAATTTTGATTTTTGAATGTGCAGAAAATAAAGAATTGCAGGAATTAATGCATGCAGCTGAACAGGTTGGAAAGCATACTTTGCAATGTGTTTTTGATTCCTTAGAGGCCTCCTGCAGGGCCGCTGTTACTGGATCTGTGATTAGGAGGCATGCCTGGTTAAAGGAACAAAATTTGCCTGATCATGTTAAAGCTAAATTACTAGATGCACCTTTACAGCATGATACTCTGTTTGGTGTTGAGGCAGAAGAGGTTTTAAAGAAAATGGAAGACAAAGCTAAGTCTATGCAAACTGTAAAAGACTTCTTACAAGTGCAGCCACCAAGATTCAGTAGACACTGGCCTACAAAAAATTGGTCCTTTCCTGTGTCAGACAGAGATCAAAGGGGCAAATCCAGATGCCCTAAGGGTTCCAGATACCAGGTGCTAGATTCATACAGGTCAAAGCAATGGGGTACTTCTACCTCAAAAGCTGGAGGAGATAAAGCGCAAACCTACATAAAACAATCCCAGTGACTTCCCTCTGCCTTCACCAAGCACATATCTTTTGGCAGCACCCTTAGGGGGAAAATTAGCACTTTTTGCTCAAAATTGGCAGTTAGTAACCCAGGACAAGTGGGTGCTAAACATATTATCTCAGGGATACAGATTCCATTTCCATACTCTGACAATTGTAAACGGTTGGCCAGATCTGCCAAAAGATCAATGGGCAGAGGCACAGAAACAGGTTATGTCCCTCATCGATATGGGGTCTATTCAGCCAGTACCAGAACAAGGAAAAGGGTTTTCAAGACTGTTCTTGGTACCCAGAAAAGACAAGGCCTGGCATCCCAATACTGGATTTATCAATTTTGAACACGTACCTGGACATTACAAAATTCAAAATGCTAACTTTGTAGCAGCTTCTGCCCGTACTGGGCAAGAACGCTTGGCTGGTGACATTAGACTTAATAGAGGCATATCTGCATAACCCAGTAAGGGAATCGTGCAAAAGATACCTCCGTTTCAAGGCAGGTTTTATGCATTACCAATTCTCTGCACTGCCCTTTGGCTTATCTACTGTGCCCAGGGTCTTTACAACGTGCCTGGCACCAGTAATTGCATTTTGCAGACAGAGTTGTACAAATCTATCCTTACTTGGACGACTGTCTCATTCAAGCAGAGAACAAGGACATTCTTCTTCAGCATCTGACATTTGTGAAAAGGCTTTTAACATGCCTAGGGTACACAATAAACAAAAATAAATCACAACTGGTACCCTCTCAAAAGATAACATTCCTGGGTGCAAGCTTGAATACAACTGCCCAGATGGCTTTCCTCATGCCAGACAAACAAAGGCAACTGACTACTTACTTCAAACTGATGGCAACAAAATCCCAGTTATCTGCAAGACGAACTCTGCAGGCTTTGGGGCTCATGGCATCCTGCATTCTACTGATTCCATATGCAAGACTGCATATGAGGAAACCACAGTGGTACCTAAAAAGTTTATGGAGTCAACATTGTCACAGTCTGGAAACAATGAATGTTCATCGTGTTTCACTGTTGCAGTCATTACACTTGGGTTATCCTGCTGGCGGGCTACCCGCAGTCGGCCTAAATTCCAAAGTCTTGGTCCAGCGTCTGTTGCTACAACTATTACTAAAGACGGACAATACTATAGTCAATGTGGTGCATAAACAAGCAAGGGGGCACACAGTCCTACCCCCACTGCAGGCAAGCCATGACTTTGTGGAACACAGTACTGGCTTATCAAGTACATCTGCAAGCACAATTCCTGCCAGGAAAGAAAAATACTCTGTCAGATGAACTAAGCAGAAACTTCATGGACCCTCACGAGTGGAAACTAGATCCACAAGTCTCCAGCATGAAAACAAAGAAATGGGGATGCCCAGACATAGATCTATTTGCCTCCCCTCACAACTGCCAACTACAGAGATTCTGCACAAGGACTTATCACTCACAAGCATGGAAGGTGGATGCTCTATCATTCAGCTGCAAAAGCCTAACAGTTTATGCCTATCCACCACTGCATCTACTCCCCAAGGTACTCCTAAAAGTCAGACGAGAAGCCAAAAATTATTCTGATTGCCCCAGACTGGCCACGCCAGCACTGGTACCCAATCCTAAAGACCTTGTCTCAAGGGCCAGCCTGGACTTTACCTCAGATTCCTCATCTGCTGATCCAACAAAACAATCCGATCCTGCACAGCCAACTCAGAACCTTAAATCTGGCTGCATGGTGCATAATATAGCCACTCAGAACACACCTCTCTCTAAAGCAGATGTTCGTCGTGTTTCACTGCTGCAGTCATTACACTTGGGTTATCCTGCCGTCGGGCAGTCCTGCAGTCGGACAGAGTTCCAAAGTCTTGGTCCAACGTCGGTTGCTGTCACTTCTTCCCTGACGTCAGTGCGCCAAGGGTATATAAGATGCAGCCGACGCCATTTTATTCAGTCTTTCTAGCCGTGTGGTGCCCGAAGCAAAAGCAGTTCGCAAGTGCCGGTCGGCCGACTCCTGAGATTTTCAAATTCGAATTTCAGAACCAAAGTCTTCAATAATGCTAAGTACCCCGTTGGGGAAACTTTTTCTTGCCTCAGACCGATGTCAGTAAAAGTTAATAATTGTATTTCTTGTGGGAAGCAAATACCTCCTAAAGATTTTCACTCTTACTGTATTCCATGCCTAGGCCCAGACCACGACGTCACTAGTTGTCGGTTTTATTCTAGATTTAACAAGCGTACTATTAAACGTCGGTTTGATTTTGCTCGCCATTATTTTGGCCGAAGGTTCTATTATACCATGCCGTCGGAACAACCAACGACCGGAATACACAAAAAACACAAACACAAAGACAAAGATAAGGACAAGCATAAGAGGTCCAAGACTGACGACGAAGCCTCTTCTAGGCCAGTCGCTGGTTCGCCGGTTCTCAGTGAGGCGCATTCGCAGCCCCTGACACCCGCTACCTCAGAGCCGCAGGCCACCTCCGACTCCCACGTGGAGATTTCTGGGCATCTGGAAACTCAAGGTATTGGACTTGTGGAAATTAACCCCTCAGATGGGTCTGGAGCCGCTGAGCAGGCATTGGCTTCTGAGGGTGTTTTCATACCTTCACAGCTTACCATCAAAATAACAAGCAGGTCTAAAACTCCATTAAAAACACAGAAATTAGTACAGCATTCACCTGGACAGGCCTCCAAGCCTGAAAAACAGATGCTCAAAATGGCCGAGGACCTAATTACTCTGATCAGGGGTTCCCATCCCCCTCCTGATAAAAGGCCTAGGCAGGATACAGACTATGATTCCTCTGACCAGGTTTCCATTTCTTCTGATTCCTCTTCAGACCAGGGATACTCTTTACCCCCCTATGAGGACTCTGATGCTGAAGAATCTATCCCTTCAGCCTCTCCTCCTGAGGATTACTCTTTTGGGGAACTTTACATACCATGAGGGAGCATTTCCATTGGGAGAGCCAGGATTATTCAGAATCCTAGAAAAGGCTCAGAGATTTTCTATTATTGCCTCAGCACAGGCCCCTTGCTATTCCGCCTGTGTTAGATATTGTGGATGATGTGTTCTCTGAATCCAGTTTAACCCCTGATTCTTTGCCCCCAGCACCAGTCAAGCCAGATAGGTACTACAGAGTCCCTGACTCTCGCAAATTTATTTATAAAAACCCTGCTGCTGACCCAGAAACTATTTCCCAGGGTCCCAAAGGGGTAAAGGCTTCCACTGCTAAAAATCCAGTTCCCTCTGACAGGGATTCAAGAGCTTCTGCAACTTTAGCAGTAAGGGCTCTAAATTGCCAGTTCCACATGCTTAAATACCAGCAATATTTAATGTCTCTGTTAAAACAGAAAATGCTTACAAGCTCAGAAGGTCCTGACTATAAGGAGATGCAGGATTTATTGCATGCAGCTGAACAAGTGGGAAAGCATACTCTGCAATGTGGTTTTAATTCATTAGAGGCTTCTTGTAGAGCCGCAGTTACAGGATCTGTGATTTGAAGGCATTCATTCCTATCCCCTCTGCAGACAAGCCATGACTTTGTGGAACACAGCACTGACCTGTCAAGTTCATCTGCAAGCACAATTCCTGCCAGGAAAGAAAAATACTCTGGCAGACAACCTAAGCAGAAACATCATGGATCCTCACGAGTGGAAACTAAATCCACAAGTATTCAGCATGATAACACAAAAATGGGGGTGCCCAGACATAGATTTTTTGCCTCCCCTCTGAACTGCCAACTACAGAAATTCTGCACAAGGACTTACCACACACAAGCATGGAAAGTGGATACTCTCTCGTTCAGCTGGAAAAGCATAAAGTTTATGCCTTCCCACCATTGCCTCTCCTTTCAAAGGTACTCCTAAAAGCCAGACAAGAAAGGCCAAAAATGATCCTGATTGCTCCAGACTGGCCACGCAAGCACTGGTACCCAATCTTAAAGAACTTGGCTCAAGGCCCAGCATGGATTTTACCTCAAATTCCTCATTTTCTGACTCAACAAAACAATCAGATCCTGCACAGCCAGCTCAAAACCTTAAACCTGGCTGCATGGCAGATTACTTAGCCAGGCAACCAGCACCTCTCTCTAAAGCTGTTATGGATGTAATTTTGGAGGCCAGGAGGCCCAGCACCAGGAAATCCAACTCAGAAAAGTGGAAGAGATTCTGCACCTGGAACCAGGCTCAGAGCTTTGACCCTCTTGTTCCAAATATTCCTCAGATTCTACAATACTTAACTGAGATGCTGGACAAAGGCCTATCCTTTTCATCCATTAAGATCCACGCCTCTGCCATCTCAGCTCATTAGAACACGGATCCTCCTATTTTCTCTCACCCATTGCTAAAACAGTACCTCAGAGGGGCTAAAAACATAAGACCGCCCCGGAGAGCACCAACACTAGCTTGGGACCTCAACTTTGTCTTGGAGAAATTAACTTTACCTCCTTTTGAACCAGCCAATTCAGCAGAATTAAAATGTGTCATGGAAAACTGCTCTGCTTCTGGCAATAACCTCAGCACGAAGAGTCTCGGGAGTTACAGGCACTAATGGCAGTGGAACCTTTCATCATTTTTCATCAAGACAGGGTTTCTTTAAGAACAAACCCTACATTTACGCCAAAGGTGGTATCCAGTATGGCTCTTAACCGAACTATTCACTTGCCAACATTTTATCCAAATCCCCAGAATAAAGGGGAGAGGCTTCTCCACTCATTGGACATACGCAGGCAGTTATGCTTCTACTTGGACAAAACAAAAGCTTTCAGGAAAACTGAGCAATTGTTTGTAGTATATGCTGCAGGATCACGCAGGATCACAGGGAAAGGCTATTTCAAAGCAGACCATCTCAAAATGGATAGGACACTGTATCCCTTTCTGCTACACACAGCATGGGAAAACTGTACCTAGCAACATTAGGCCACATTCCACCAGGGCAACAGCCACTTCAACTGCCTACTTTAGAGGAGTACCTACCAAGGATATTTTGGAAGCTGCAACTTGGAGTTCAGTGCATACCTTTACCAAGCATTACCACTTGCCTCTTTACTCTAATACCAGAGCTGGCTTTGCCACTGCAGTGCTGCGGGGCCTCATAGCCACCCTGCATGCTTTATAGAACCAGCCACCCAACCTCAGCTTTGGGATTCAACCCAAGTGTGATGACTGCAGCAGGGTAACACGATGAACAGTACAGTTATGTACCTACCATAAGTGTAGATGTTGGAGTGTATTCACTGCTGCACTCCAGGTTACCCTCCCTCCATCCCCCTTACATTGCTGGGACGTATCTGTACTTCTCTATCCTGTACAACCTCTGTGCTGTATTTGCTTGTAGATGAAAGTAATGTTTATGTTTTGTTTTATTTACAAATTTATTTAGCCTACCCTTTTGGGGGCACCTGACATTAGGGGCAAGAAAAACTGAAGAAAATGGCGTTGGCTGCATCTTTTATACCCTGGCGCATTGACATCAGGGAAGAGGCAACAGCAACCGCTGGACCAAGACTTTGGAATTCTGTCCGACTGCGGGTAGCCTGCCAGCAGGAAAACCCCAGGTGTAATGACTGCAACAGTGAATACACTCGAACATCTACATTTATGGTAAGGTACACAACTGTACTTTCCTCTCATTCCCTGCCTACAACAGGAGTTTCTATGGTGGGCAAAGGCATGTCATCAAAACATGGGACGGGCTTTCACTCTACCCCCTGCCATCCAAACCTTAACAGACGCATCAGATTATGCATGGGGGGGGCACCTGGTGGGAAGATGCATTCAGGGCATATGGACCCCCAAACAAATGCATCTGCATATCAACCAAAAAGAGATGTTAGCTGTTCAAAAAGCCCTGACAGCCTTCAAGGACTTAATTAATCCAGGTCAACTACTGATAAAGACGGACAACACCACGGTTATGTGGTGCATAAACAAGCAGGGGGGCACGCACTCATACCCCCTTTGCAGACTAGCCATGGCACTGTGGGACACAGCCTTGACTTACCAAGTACATCTTCAAGCTCAATTCCTGCCATGAAAGCAAAATACTCTGGCAGACGACTTAAGCAGAAACCTTATAGACCCTCGCGAATGGCAACTAGATCCACAAGTATTCCGTTCAGCATGATAACAAAGAAATGGGGGAGCCCGGACATAGACCTATTTGCCTGTCCTCGGATTTATCAACTGGACAAATTCTGCACAGGGACTTATCACAGACAAGCATGGAAAGTGGATGCCCTATCCTTCAGATGGATATCAGTTTACGCCTTTCCTCCTCTGCCTCTTCTTCCCAAGGTCCTACTAAAGGTCAATATCCAAACACACCCGTGGAGACAATAATTCAACTGCTGCAAAAAGATGGTAAAAGCAGGTTTAATTCCCAAACGAATCCTTTAGCACAGAGAAAAAACACAGTGGAGACGAGCGCTTTCGCCTGGACAATTCCAGGCTTTATCAAGTCAGAGTAAAAACAAACTGTGAAAGCACTACCTATATACCTGAATCACATGCTTAAATTGATTAATTAAACAAAACAAGCTAGTAGAGAATAATTTAAAGACATATACCATTTCCTTTTAGCTTGTTGCTAAAAGTCTATTGGGATGTAAATGTTTGTGTAAACCAAAATTGATTTCATATACAAATATATTAAACATATACTGTACAATAACACATTTTCTTAAAACATTACATTTAAAAACTTTTAAAAAACAACATTTAAGCCTACGAGTATAGCAAAAAAACTGTAATAGACAACAAAATGTTGTCTGTACACCAAACAACCAAACTGTCAGCTACTAAATTTGTTGTATAAAATGTCAACCTATATTAAAAAATTGTGTGTGTTATAAGCTATAATCTGGCTCTTCTAAGTTTGAGAACTGGCCCTATGCTTAGCGTCTCATTCATGCCAGGTATACTGCTAGCATCAAGCCTAAGCTGCCAGATTAATTCCTTAAATTCCAGGGTGGATTCCCAGTCTCCACCCTACTACTTGGATGAACTTGTTCAAGCAGCATAAAACCAAGTTTGAAATTAGGGCAACCAAGGGAATGTTTATAGAATGCGTTACTATCTTTCTTTTACCTATATCATAGATATGCTCATATATGCGCTTCCTAAATTCCCTTTCAGTTTTCCTATATAAAAGCCACAGGTCAAGCAATACCCAATGTATACCACACCTTCGTGTTACAAGTGTAGTGACCGTGTGGTTTCAAGTTTGTTTTCGTGCTTTAAGATATAGATGGTTAGTATTGATAATAAAAGGGCACTGTTTGCACGTGCATTTAAAGGTGCCATTCCTTTGTTGAGTTGTCATACAAGTAGTGATATGTCTTTGCTCAAACACCTCTTTTAAATTACGACCTCTTTTTCTAACAAAAGCTGGTCTCTTTGGAATCAAGTTTTAAATTCATCATTGGTTAGTAACATGAACCAAAACTTAATGAGTGTGATCTCTATCTCCCTTGAATTCTCAGAAAAGTATAAATAAAATAGCTAGAATTCTCCTGTGCTTGTGTGCTGGAGGGCCTTGGGATGGGGATACCAACATCATTGTTCCCAAACAATGGTGTATATAACGAGTCCCTTTTACTAAGAATCTCATGGATAAGGTTATTCACCAAATAATCCGGATAACCTCTCTCTGTAAACATCACCCTAAGGTTGTTAGCTTCAGCAATGAAATCAGGCAATCTGCTACACATACGAGATGCCCTAATAAGCAGACCTTTAACTATTCCTTTCTTTTGTTGGAATGGGTGTTGGCTGTTGAAATGTAGCAGAGAATTGGAAAATGAAGGTTTTCTATAAACCTTGGAGTATAATTCCATTGATTGTGCATCTCTAAGGATTGCTACATCTAAATAATGAAGCTCATTCTCACTGATTTCATGAGTAAATGTAAGGAAATCAGTGGAAGAATTGATATATTCCAGAAAACCTATTACTTGATCTCTAGTGCCGTCCCAGATGATACAAATATCATCCAGGTAACGGCAATAAAAGTGATGTACTGTGCCCAAGGGGACTGGAAAATGTGCACCTGCTCCCATCTATGTAATACCGCATTGGCATATACGGTGCGCAGGAAGCACCCATGGCCACTCCCTTGGTTTGTTTAAACAATTCCCCGTTAAAAACACATAACTGTTGTTAAGAACAATATTTAACAACTCAGAAGTTAAGTTAATGATATTGCTACTTAGCCTGGTTTCATGTTTGAGAAAATCAGTAAACCATTCAACACCAACACTATGGGGTATACTCGGAAATAACTCCTTAATATCCACAGTGATCATTAGTGAAGAGGTGAGGCATTTTTCTTTTGGAAAAAGTCTGAGAAACTCCCATGAGTCTTTTATCACATGGGTCATGGCCAGGGTGTACTGTTTAGTGACAAAATCTATAAATTTAGAAATAGGTTCCGTTACCCCACCTGCACCTGAGACAATTGGTCTGAATGGTAACGGGCTGATGCCTTTGTGGGTCTTAGGGATTCCGAAAATAATAGGAACCCTGGGTTTATTCACTAGTAGAAAGTTATAAAGCTGCTCATTAATAGCTCCTTGTAAAAGATAATCATATAATGTATATTTAATCTTAGCTAGGGCTATGTTATACTCATTACGGGATATGAGACAGTATTGTTGGTCATCATGCAGCATATTATGTATACTTTCTTCATAGGTGTGGTCATACATAAGTACAACACCACCACCCTTGTCCGGCTTCATTACCCTGACATGTTCCCTGGATAGCATTGAGATGTATTCAAGTTCTTGTTTAGTTATATTAGATTGCTGCATGTTCGTAGAATAAAGGAACTTATCACGCAGTTCATGTTCCACTAGCTCCTCATACAGTTTCAAAGGTTGTACCATGGGTGGATTAAATGTACTTTTTCTGTTAAGCCCATTTGAGTTATATACTGTGTTTTTGAAAAAAATGCTTAGGCTTGATGCTAGCAGTATACCTGGCATGAATGAGACTCTAAGCATAGGGCCAGTTCTCAAACTTAGAAGAGCCAGATTATAGCTTATAACACACACAATTTTTTAATATAGGTTGACATTTTATACAACAAATTTAGTAGCTGACAGTTTGGTTGTTTGGTGTACAGACAACATTTTGTTGTCTATTACAGTTTTTATGCTATACTCGTAGGCTTAAATGCTGTTTTTTAAAAGTTTTTAAATGTAATGTTTTAAGAAAATGTGTTATTGTACAGTATATGTTTAATATATTTGTATATGAAATCAATTTTGGTTTACACAAACATTTACATCCCAATAGACTTTTAGTAACAAGCTAAAAGGAAATGGTATATGTCTTTAAATTATTCTCTACTAGCTTGTTTTGTTTAATTAACAATCAATTTAAGCATGTGATTCAGGTATATAGGTTCATAGGTTTATACTAGGCTATCTGCCCTAAGGCATTTATAAGCCTAGCCCAAATTATTGTGGCTTACGCCACCCCTTATATGAAAAAATACTGTGCCCATTAGTTTGTTGTGCCTCTGTCCAGCAGTGACCCAGAGATGATTCCCGGGGTAAACCTACGATCTCCCATCCACAGGTCTAGATTTCTCTTGAACAGAGTCAGCGAGGTGCTCTGCCTCACATGGACCGGGATTTTATTCCACAGCATAGGGAGTCTCTGAGTGATAAATCTATCCCTCCAGCACGTCCTATTTATATCCGTGCTAAGGTTTAAGTCGCTTGCTCTAGTGGTTTTGGTGGATTTGGATTTTTTGAGGTGGAGCATGTCCATTAATTTCGGGTTGGACATGGCCTTGTATGTCAGGCACATGTCACCTCTGAGCAGACGGTATGCGACTGAATAGAGCTGGAGTTTCTTCAATCTGGCAGCATATGACAGATTTTGGAGTCCCTTTATCCTTTTGGTGAGGAACTTTTGGGGTCTCTCCAATTGCTGCAGATGTCGGGTGAGATACATGGGTAGTGCTTTCACAGTTTGTTTTTACTCTGACTTGATAAAGCCTGGAATTGTCCAGGCGAAAGCGCTTGTCTCCACTGTGTTTTTTCTCTGTGCTAAAGGATTCGTTTGGGAATTAAACCTGCTTTTACCATCTTTTTGCAGCAGTTGAATTATTGTCTCCACGGGTGTGTTTGGATATTGTTCTTAGTTGCTTCTCATTTTTCACGAGTTTTGTTCCTGTTTGGTATCATGACCACCGGCGTAGAGGCGTTCAACCCTGCAGTTACACCCCGCCTGTTACAGGAAACAGACGCTAATCTCCCTGTAACACGGCGAATTTAACCAGGTGTTAGACATGCTAACTGAGCTTAAGGGACTGCTAAAACAACAAAGCAAAGACGACGTAAGAACTTCTTCCTCTAATATCGCACCTAGCATTGTTCCACCGATACAACGGTCTACCGGAGGGGAGGTAGACGGAGTTAGGATTCCATCTGAAGTTTCTCAAGAAAACCATGTGGCCCAGGAAAGTACAAGATTCTCTAACAACCGAAGTAATCCAGGAGCTCGTTCCAAAAAAGCCAAAGACAAAATGAAAGAGTTTGATTTTGCAAACTGGGCGAACCAGCCCTTTAACTTTAACAAAGGTACTGTTAATTATGTCAATTCAGTGGCTATTGACACAGATTTTACAGCATTTAAAAACAAGCTGTATGCATTAAAAAGTAATCAATGTGAGATTGACTATCTGTCAGAATGTGTCAGGACTAAGCGTATCCCTAAGGGGCTACGCTTCTTTAAATTTCCTAATTTTGTTAAACAAGGCTCTGCACAATATAAACAGCTTTGTAGTATTTTGATAGAGCAGGCCTTGAAGTTTTAACAGTTATGATAGAGGAATATGAAAAGAAGGCCAGGGCACTTACAGAGGAATTAAATAATTTACATAACAATGTCATTTCAGACACTGACTTTGGCATGGTCAAACATGACTACGACAAAGTCTTTGATGAAGTTGACCAGTTCTGTTCTAAAATCATTTCCAGAAAGATCAAGAAACTAGAGAGAGATATGCATGAGTATAGGAAGAGATAGCATATCCCTGTTACAACAAATCAACAAATAATAGTAGATACAACAGTACCTATGATAACGGAACTGATGAAGTTTTTCAGCGCAATTATAATGAAGCTCCACGTAGGAGCGAACGTTTGGCTGAGAAAGATAGAAAGGAACGAAATCAGGATTTTCACTATCCCCCGGGGAGAACCGGGGGATGGGGGTACAAACCACAGAGGCCAGGGGCCAGATGGAACAACAAATAAGCATAGGAAGCTACGATGACAAAGCCCCTTATCCAACTTCAGTTACTGCTCCATGCCCTTTGGTTGAGTTGGATGCATACTATGATTGCATCCAAATAGTGGATGCAGTCAATTGTAAGGTGTTTAAAATGAATAACTTCAGCATTTATAACTTTACTGATGTTTCAATAGACCCTATAGCCTTTGGTATTTTTACCAAAGGCTTTCAATTTGTACCTTCCCACAGAACTAATTTAGCTAACTTACTGGTAGATCTTAAATTATTTACCAGAGCACTAAATTTGAAACATTTTTTCAAAAACACAGTATATAACTCAAATGGGCTTAACAGAAAAAGTACATTTAATCCACCCATGGTACAACCTTTGAAACTGTATGAGGAGCTAGTGGAACATGAACTGCGTGATAAGTTCCTTTATTCTACGAACATGCAGCAATCTAATATAACTAAACAAGAACTTGAATACATCTCAATGCTATCCAGGGAACATGTCAGGGTAATGAAGCCGGACAAGGGTGGTGGTGGTGTACTTATGTATGACCACACCTATGAAGAAAGTACACATAATATGCTGCATGATGACCAACAATACTGTCTCATATCCCGTAATGAGTATAACATAGCCCTAGCTAAGATTAAATATACATTATATGATTATCTTTTACAAGGAGCTATTAATGAGCAGCTTTATAACTTTCTACTAGTGAATAAACCCAGGGTTCCTATTATTTTCGGAATCCCTAAGACCCACAAAGGCATCAGCCCGTTACCATTCAGACCAATTGTCTCAGGTGCAGGTGGGGTAACGGAACCTATTTCTAAATTTATAGATTTTGTCACTAAACAGTACACCCTGGCCATGACCCATGTGATAAAAGACTCATGGGAGTTTCTCAGACTTTTTCCAAAAGAAAAATGCCTCACCTCTTCACTAATGATCACTGTGGATATTAAGGAGTTATTTCCGAGTATACCCCATAGTGTTGGTGTTGAATGGTTTACTGATTTTCTCAAACATGAAACCAGGCTAAGTAGCAATATCATTAACTTAACTTCTGAGTTGTTAAATATTGTTCTTAACAACAGTTATGTGCTTTTTAACGGGGAATTGTTTAAACAAACCAAGGGAGTGGCCATGGGTGCTTCCTGCGCTACCGTATATGCCAATGCGGTATTACATAGATGGGAGCAGGTGCACATTTTCCAGTCCCCTTGGGCACAGTACATCACTTTTATTGCCGTTACCTGGATGATATTTGTATCATCTGGGACGGCACTAGAGATCAAGTAATAGGTTTTCTGGAATATATCAATTCTTCCACTGATTTCCTTACATTTACTCATGAAATCAGTGAGAATGAGCTTCATTATTTAGATGTAGCAATCCTTAGAGATGCACAATCAATGGAATTATACTCCAAGGTTTATAGAAAACCTTCATTTTCCAATTCTCTGCTACATTTCAACAGCCAACACCCATTCCAACAAAAGAAAGGAATAGTTAAAGGTCTGCTTATTAGGGCATCTCGTATGTGTAGCAGATTGCCTGATTTCATTGCTGAAGCTAACAACCTTAGGGTGATGTTTACAGAGAGAGGTTATCCGGATTATTTGGTGAATAACCTTATCCATGAGATTCTTAGTAAAAGGGACTGTTATATACACCATTGTTTGGGAACAATGATGTTGGTATCCCCATCCCAAGGCCCTCCAGCACACAAGCACAGGAGAATTCTAGCTATTTTATTTATACTTTTTCTGAGAATTCAAGGGAGATAGAGAACACAATCAATAAGTTTTGGTTTGTGTTACAAACCAATGATGAATTTAAAAACTTGATTCCAAAGAGACCAGCTTTTGTTAGAAAAAGAGGTCGTAATTTAAAAGAGGTGTTTGAGCAAAGACATATCACTACTTGTATGACAACTCAACAAAGGAATGGCACCTTTAAATGCGCGTGCAAACAGTGCCCTTTTATTATCAATAGTAACCATCTATATCTTAAAGCACGTAAAACAAACTTGAAACCACACGGTCACTACACTTGTAACACGAAAGGTGTGGTATACATTGGGTATTGCTTGACCTGTGGCGCTTTTTATATAGGAAAAACTGAAAGGGAATTTAGGAAGCGCATATATGAGCATATCTATGATATAGGTAAAAAGAAAGATAGTAACGCATTCTATAAACATTCCCTTGGTTGCCCTAATTTCAAACTTTATGGTGCTTGAACAAGTTCATCCAAGTAGTAGGGGTGGAGACTGGGAATCCACCCTGGAATTTAAGGAATTAATCTGGCAGCTTAGGCTTGATGCTAGCAGTATACCTGGCATGAATGAGACGCTAAGCATAGGGCCAGTTCTCAAACTTAGAAGAGCCAGATTATAGCTTATAACACACACAATTTTTTAATATAGGTTGACATTTTATACAACAAATTTAGTAGCTGACAGTTTGGTTGTTTGGTGTACAGACAACATTTTGTTGTCTATTACAGTTTTTATGCTATACTCGTAGGCTTAAATGTTGTTTTTTAAAAGTTTTTAAATGTAATGTTTTAAGAAAATGTGTTATTGTACAGTATATGTTTAATATATTTGTATATGAAATCAATTTTGGTTTACACAAACATTTACATCCCAATAGACTTTTAGTAACAAGCTAAAAGGAAATGGTATATGTCTTTAAATTATTCTCTACTAGCTTGTTTTGTTTAATTAACAATCAATTTAAGCATGTGATTCAGGTATATAGGTAGTGCTTTCACAGTTTGTTTTTACTCTGACTTGATAAAGCCTGGAATTGTCCAGGCGAAAGCGCTTGTCTCCACTGTGTTTTTTCTCTGTGCTAAAGGATTCGTTTGGGAATTAAACCTGCTTTTACCATCTTTTTGCAGCAGTTGAATTATTGTCTCCACGGGTGTGTTTGGATATTGTTCTTAGTTGCTTCTCATTTTTCACGAGTTTTGTTCCTACTAAAGGTCAGACAAGAAAAACCAAGGATGATACTAATTGCCCATGACTGGCCCCAGCAATACTGGTGCCCAATCCTAAGGAATATGTCTCAATTTCCTGCTTGGTACTTGCCTCAAATACCTCACTTACTGTCTCAGCAAAACAATCATATCCTGCACAATCAGCTCCAATCAGTGAACCTGGCAACATGGCTGATCATGTAGTTATTCAAACAACTCCTCTCAGTAAATCTGTGATGGATGTCATTTTGGAAGCTAGAAGGCCTAGTACTAGAAAATCTGATGCTTATAAATTGAAGAGATTCTGTGTTTGGAACCAAGCACAAGGAACTGACACAGCAGAGCCAAATATTCCTCAGATTTTATAATACTCTACTGAGATGCTTGACAAAGGCCTATCTTTTTCATCAATAAAAATCCATGCCTCTGCCATCTCGGCTCATTACAACACAGAGCCACCCATCTTTTCTCATTCTTTGCTAAAGCAGTATTTAGAGGGGCCAAAAATTTAAGGCCTCCCAGATCATCACCAATTCCTGCATGGGACCTCAATTATGTGTTGGAAAAGCTAACCCTGCCTCCATTTGAACCAGCTGCTACTGCATATCTAAAGTACTTATCATGGAAAACAGCTGTGCTCCTGGCAATTACTTCAGCAAGAATGGTTTTAGAGCTACAGGCCCTCATGGCTGTGGAGCCTTTTATCATATTTTACCCAGACAGGGTGTCCCTCAGGACCAATCCTTCTTTTATGCCTAAGGTGGTTTCCAATGTGGCTCTTAACCAAACTATTCACCTGCCAACTTTTTATCCAAATCTGAAGAACAAGGGGGAGCAGATTCTGCATTCTTTGTACATGCACATTCAACTAAGATTCTACTTAAACAGGACCAGATCTCTAAGAAAAACTGAGCAGCTACTGGTGGCATTTGCTGCAGGATCAGAGGGAAAGCTATTTCAGAGCAGAATATTTCAAAGTGGATAAGCCACTGCATTCGTTTCTGCTATTTGCTTCATGGTAAACCGGTGCCCAAGGGCATTAGGTCTCATTCTGTCAGGGCTGCATCTACATCAGCAGCTTTTCTCAGAGGGGTACCAACCAAAGACATTCTAGAAGCTACTTGGAGTTCTGTCCATACTTTTACAAAGCATTATCATCTGCCTCTCTTCTCTAAGTCCAGGGCAGGCTTTGCCACTGCAATTCTGCAGGGCATTATAGCCGCCCCTAGTGCTATTTAGCTCCAGCCTCCCATGCATAGCTTTGGGATTCTACCCAAATGTAATAACTGCAACAGTGAAACACGAAGAACATAATACAGTTGTGTACACTAAATGTAGATGTTAGAGTGTATTCACTGTTGCAGTCTGGGTTACCCACCCGCCATCCCCTTTTATTCTACAGCTTGTCTTTCCTTCACTATATTCTACAGCCTTTGTGGTGTATTTGCTTTTAAATGAAGGTAAAGTTTATGTTGTGACCATTGTATGTATTTATAGTTATATATTTATATACATTGTTGCTCCCCATTTGGGGTCACCTGACATCTGGGGCAAGAAAAACTCAAGAAAATGGTGTTGGCTGCCTGTTTTATACCCCTGATGACCTGACGTCATGGAAGTGGAGACAGCAACTGACACAGGACCCAAGCCTTTGATATTCAGGCCGACTTGAGGGCAACCTGCCAGCAGATTACCCAAATGTAATGACTGCAACAGTGAATACACTCGAACATCTACATTTATGGTAAGTGTACACAACTGTACATTTTCCTTCCACCCCAGGGTGCTGGGCTAACCTGTCTCCATACAGACTATTTATACTTTGCTCTCTAGGGCTATTTTTTACATTTATGTCTCCCATGGAAAGATGATGCCTACCTCTGTTAAAGCTTGTGCCACTAGAGCACCCCCCACTAGAGCAATAACCTCTTCAGGGGCTTTCTTCAAAGGTCTGGACACTGCATTATTTTTGAAGCTGCCACATGGTCTTCTGCCCATACTTTCACCAAACATTACAAACCAGACACACTATCTCCAGGTCCAGAGCAGGATTTGCTAGGGCAATCCTTCATGGGTTCATAGAAGCCTCCTCTGCTCCATCCTCCCTTTCCCTTCCATGAACTTTGGTACTCCCCAAAGGTTAAGAATACTGCGACATAGGAATAGAAGGCCATAGAATAGTTGTGTAAAATCTTACCATAACCACAGATGTCCCTTTTTTTCCATGTTGCAGTATTCTATTCCACCCTCCCACCCCCATGGTGCTTGCTAAATGGTGTAATATACGTCATATCGTTGGACTGGTGTTCTGACTAAGGCATTCAGTTCTGAGGAATGGTACATAGCCACGTCACCTTTATGGCCTGTGTTGCCTGCCTTGCTATGTGCAACATTGCACGTACCATGCAGTAGTAAAAGTCTTTTGTGTACTGGCCGGACGTTCAGGTCGCCTAGGCAGGGAATCTCAAAGGTTAAGAATACTGCAACATGGAAGAGAAGGACATATCCAGTATAATGTGTTTGAGCCTCTTAAATCTGAATCAAGAGGTGGAGGGGTTCCCTTACTAGTCTAGTCCCTCAGTATTCCTTCTTTCAGACGACAAGAAAAAATTCTTATCATTTTAGTTCACTCTGAAACAATTAGATTAGTGACCTGTTACATACTCGGGGTGGATGCAAAGAAAAACAGAGTTCTTGGATATAATTTTTAGAAACCTTTACTAAGGCGCACACACATTATTGCAAAAGAATACAAAGTGTATTAATATTTTTCATTTATGTGCATTACATGTGTCATAAAGGTTTTCTTTTTAACAACTGTCATTCATGCAAACATAATATATGTTGCTGCTCATTTCCTGCCTACCCTTAAACCTCACTTCTCCTCCTGAACATATTCTACATGTTTTGTTCTCACAGTTTCTGTTCATTTCTATGTAATTTGCTCATTTATTTTCCTAAAGATCTTAATTTGAGTTATTTGATCTGTTATACAATATTCAGTGCTTAACTAATAGTTGGTTTAGATTTTTTTCTGTTTTCCAGTAAGTGCTTCTTGGCTGACAGTAGCATTAAACTTTAGTAAGGCCATACTATGTCTAGGGCAATTCAGATCCTGTGTCCTAGCTCATAAAAATCATTTCTTTAGTTACAGCAATTTGCTTGCATTTTTGATAGGGTATGTGTTCCCATTATGTTTTGTCCATCACACCTCCAGCATTTGCCATCTATCAGATGAAAAATTCTCTGAAGTCTGCTTATGATATAAAATACTCATGCAAACAGTTCCAAACAAAAATCATAAACCTGGATTTTTCACATACTTGGGAGGCATACAGATGTTCTTCCATTGTTCCTTTTTAACTTGCCTTTCTAGGCACTCATTCCATCTTTGTTTTTTTTTATCTTTGTTTTTTGTTTTGTTTTTTTTATCTTTTGTTCAGTCTGTTCTCACATATGGTTTGCTGGTATAACACAATTTTTTTGTATTCATACTCCAATATACTTTATTTTATCATATCCCCATAATGTTGGATACAATCCTGTTAGGAGGTTTTAATTATTCCAAAATGATCTGAATGTGGTGTAGTGCAGTGCAGCCCCTGAGTACGCTTGAGAGTACATTGAGATCCAGTCTTCTCATGGGTTCAAACCATTAGTGGAAGAGAGTGCTGGGCCTCATGGTGACATTTCTCTGAGATATCAGGGTGGGGGTTCCACTAGACAAATCGGACCATAACTCAGTAACGTTTACTATTGCCAGGAGCAGTTATATCGTACTAATAGTAAGAAGTTCAATTTTGTACTTATCAAATATAAAATTATACCAGAGAGCAGTTCTGAAATTAAATGGAAGAGTATCAATGTAAGGGAAGTGGTAAAGATTTAAGGAGTTAGAAACAACAAGCCAATAAAAATTGAAGTGGACCCAAAGGGTGATAATTTTATTATTGTCTGTCTCTAGCCACAGACTTGGGGTTTATCCTTTGGTGTCATTTCTTTTTTTTTTTTTAACTAAGGCATTAGATTCACTATAACATATGACTCGATGGATAAAGTTTTGACTGACGTAATGCCGGTATTGTTTGGCAAGTAATGAACTGGTTTATTGATAGAGCACAAAGAATGCTTACCAGTAGTTCATCATAAGAATGTGCCACAGGAAGGCCTGATGTTCATCGTGTTTCACTGTTGCAGTCATTACTCTTGGGTTATCCTGCTGGCAGGCTACCCGCAGTCGGCCTGAATTCCAAAGTCTTGGTCCGGCGCCAGGGGTATAAAAGATGCAGCCAACGCCATTTTCTTCAGTCTTTCTTGCCGTGCGGTCCCCGAAGCAGAAGCAGTTCGCAAGTGCCGGTTGGCCGACTCTTGAGATTTTCATGCTCGAATTTCAGATCCGAAGTCTTCATTTAAAGATAAGTACCCCGTTGGGGAAACTTTTTTCTTGCTCCAGACCAATGTCAGAAAAAGTTAATTGTATTTCTTGTGGGAAGCAAATACCTCATAAGGACTTCCATTCTTATTGTATTCCTTGCCTAGACCCTGATCACGACGTTGCTAATTGCAGGTTTTGTGCTAGATTTAACCAACGCACTATTAAACGTCGGTGCGATTTTGCATTTCATTACTTTGGCCAAAGATTTAATTACACAATGTCATCAGAGAGCCACACGACTACCGCAATTTACAAGAAAAGCAAGGAAAAGGAAAAGGACAGGCACCTGAGGTCCAAAACTGACGACGAGGCTTCTTCTAAGCCAGTTGCCGGTTCTCAGTGAGGTGCTTTCGCAGCCCCTGATGCCCACTACCTCAGAGCCGCAGGCCGCTTCCGACTCCCACGTGGAGCAGACTAGGCCGCTGGAAACTCAAGGTATTGGACACTTGGAAAATATTCCCTCAGATGGGTCCAGAGCCGCTGAGAAGGCATCGGCTTCTGAGGGTGTTTTCAAGTTTACACAGTTATATGTAAAACCGACTACAGCTTCAAAGGCAAAGACTAAAGCACCACTAAAGACAAAGAAACAAGTGCAGCAAGCCCATGGGCAGGCCTCCATGCCTTAAAAACAGATGTTCAAAATGGCTGAAGACCTAATTACTCTGATCAGGGGTTCCCATCCCCCTCCTAATAAGAGGCCTAGGCAAGAGACAGAATATGAATCTTTAGATCAGGTTTCCATTTCCTCTGACTCCTCTTCTGAACAGGAATACTCTCTCCCTCCCTATGAGGATTCTGATGCTGAAGAATCTATCCCTTCAGCCTCTCCTCCTGAGGATTATTCTATTGGGGAAACCCTGCATACCATGAGGGAGCACTTCCACTGGGAGAGCCAAGACAACCCAGAATCTAAGAAAAGGCTCAGAGACTTTCTTTTACTACCTCAGCACAGGCCTCTTGCTATATCCCCCCTGTTATAGACATTGTAGATGATGTATTTTCAGAGTCCGGTCTGTCTCCTGACTATTTACCCCCTGTACCTGTTAAGCCAGACAGATACTACAGGGTTCCAGATTCACATAACATTTCTTTATAAAAACCCTGCTGCTGACCCAGAAACTATTTCTCAGGGTCCCGAAGGGGTCAAGGCTTCCACTGCAAAAAACCCTATACCCTCTGATAGGGATTCAAGGGCAGTGGACAGATGGGGGAAAAAGGTTTACACTTCTGCTACCTTGGCTGTGAGGGCTTTAAATTGTCAATTTCATATGCTTAAATATCAGCAATACTTAATGTCACTGCTTAAGCAGAAAATATTAACAAATTCTGAATGTGCAGAAAACAAGGAAATGCAGGATTTATTGCATGCAACTGAACAAGTGGGAAGGCATACTTTGCAATGTGGTTTTGATTCTCTGGAGGCCTCTTGCAGGGCCGCTGTTACGGGTTCTGTCCTTAGGAGGCATGCTTGGTTAAAAGAACAGAATCTGCCTGATCATGTTAAAGCAAAATTATTAGATGCTCCATTACAGCATGATACTTTGTTTGGTGTTAAAGCAGAAGAGGTGTTGAAGAAAATGGAGGATAAAGCTAAATCTATGCAGACAGTCAAGGATTTCTTACAGGTGCAGCCTCCCAGATTTAGCAGGAACTGGCCTTCAAAGAATTACTCCTTTCCAGTGTCAGACAGGCCACAAAGGGGCAGACACAGACACCCCAGAGGCAGATCCCAGCCCCAAGGCTCATACAGGCTAAACAATGGGGTGCTTCTACCTCCAAAACCAGAGAAGACAAATCACAGCCATACAGGAAACCATCCCAATGACCTTCCACTGCCAGCACCAAGCACTTATCTTTTGGCAGCCCCCTTAGGGGGAAAACTAGCACTTTTTTCACAAAATTGACATGATCACCCAGGCCAAATGGGTCTTGAATATAGTGTCTCAGGGCTACAGGTTCCACTTTCCCACCCTGCCAAGGGCAAAAGGTATGCCAGACCTGCCACACAGTCAATGGGCAGAGGCACAAAAGCAAGTTTCATCCCTCATGGACATGAGGGCCATTCAGTGAGTACCACAGCAAGAGCAGGGACAAGGATTTTACTCGAGACTTTTCTTGGTACCCAGAAAGGACAAAGCCTGGAGACAAATACTGGACCTGTCTATTCTAAACACATATCTGGACGTTCCAAAATTCAAAATGTTGACTCTGCAGCAGCTTCTGCCCATGCTGGGTATGAAGGGCTTGGCTTGTAACTTTGGACGTAAGAGTAATACCTGGATGTCCCAATCAGACAATCTTGCAGAATATACCTCAGAGTCATAGCTGGCTCAATGCACTACTAATTCTCTGCACTGCCCTTTGGCTTATCTACTGTGCCCAGGGTCTTCACCAAATGCCTGGCACCAGTAGTTGCATTTTGCAGACAAAGAGGAATTCAAATATATCCTTACTTGGACGACTGCCTTATTCGAGCAGAGAACGAGGACATTCTACTAAGGCATCTGGCGTTTGTAAAAAGATTACTAATTTGCCCAGGGTACACAGTAAACGAAAAGAAATCAAAACTAGTACCCTCTCAAGAGATAATATTCCTGTGTGCAAGCTTAAATACAACTGCCCATATGGCTTATCTCACACCAGACAAACAAAGGCAACTGACTTCTTACTTCAAAATGTTGGCAACAAAGACTCCGTTATCTGCAAGAAAAACTCTGCAGGCTTTGGGCTTCATGGCATCCTGCATTCTGCTAATTCCATATGCCAGACTGCATATGAGGATACTACAATGGTATCTAAAAAGTGTTTGGACTCAACATTGCCACAGCCTGGAAACATTAATTACCCTCATTCCCTGCCTGCAACAGGAGTTTTGATGGTGGGCACAGGCCTGTCACCACAACAAGGGACAGCCATTCACCTTACCCACTGCCAGGCAGACACTAACAATGGATGCTTCAGATTATACCTGGGGGGCCCACATGGCAGGACAATGTATTCAGGGCACATGGCCCCCAAGCCAGATGCTTCTTCATATCAATCAAAAAGAGATGCTAGCTGTTCAAAATGCCTTAGCTTTCAAGGATCTACTTCATCCAGGACAACTACTGATAAAGATGGACAATACTACAGTCATGTGGTACATAAACATACAGGGAGGCACACATTCCTACCCCCTCTGCAGACAAGCCATGACTTTGTGGGACACAGCATTGACTTATCAAGTTCACCTGCAAGCACAATTCCTGCCAGGAAAGATAAATACTCTGGCAGACGAACTAAGCAGAACCCTCATGGATCCCCAAGAGTGGAAACTGGATCCACAAGTCTTCAGCATGACAACAAGGAAATGGGGATGCCCAGACATAGATCTATTTGCCTCCCCTCACAACTGCCAACTACAGAGATTCTGCACAAGGACTTATCACAAGCAAGCATGGAAAGTGGATGCCTTATCCTTCAGCTGGAAAAACCTAACAGTATATGCCTTTCCTCCACTGCCTCTCCTCCCCAAGGTACTCGTAAAGGTCAGACAAGAGAAGCCAAAAATGATACAGATTGCCCCAGACTGGCCACGCCAGCACTGGTACCCAATCCTAAAGAACTTGTCTCAAGGTCCAGCCTGGACATTGCCTCATATTCCTCACTTACTGACCCAAGAAAACAATCAGATCCTGCACAGCCAACTCAGGACCTTAAATCTGGCAGCATGACGGATAATGTAGCCATTCAGGACACTCCTCTCTCCAAAGCTGTGATGGATGTTATTTTGGAGGCCAGGAGGCCCAGTACCAGAAAATCTTATGCAGAAAAGTGGAAGAGATTCTGTGCTTGGAACCAGGCACAAGGAATTGACACGTTTGTACCAAACATTACTCAGATTTTACAATACTTAACTGAGATGCTGGACAAAGGCCTATCCTTTTCATCAATTGAGATCCATGCCTCTGCCATTTCAGCCCATTACAATACGGAACCACCTATCTTTTCTCATCCTTTAATAAGGCAGTACCTCAGAGGGGCCAAAAACATAAGACCTCCAAGGAGAGCACCAATACCTGCATGGTACCGCAATTATGTCTTGGAAAAACTCACACTGCCTCCTTTTGAGCCAGCCTCAACAGCTGATATAAAATTCTTATCCTGGAAAACAGCTCTGCTCCTAGCAATAACCTCTGCAAGACGAGTCTTGGAGTTACAGGCACTCATGGCTGTGGAACCTTTTATCATTTTCCATCCAGACAGGGTTTCTTTGAGGATAAACCCGACATTTATGCCTAAGGTGGTGTCCAGTGTGGCCCTTAACCAAACCATTCACTTGCCTACCTTTTATCCAAACCCCACAGAACAAGGGTGAGAGACTTCTGCATTCTTTGGACATACAGACAGCTACACTTCTTCTTGGACAGAACTAAAGCTTTCAGAAAGACTGAGCAACTTTTAGTGGCATATGCTGCAGGATCACAAGGAAAGGCTATCTCAAAACAAACTATTTCAAAATGGATAGGCCATTGCATTCGTTTCTGCTATTCACAACATGGCAAATCCGTGCCTAAGGGCATTAGGCCACATTCAACCAGAGCAGCAGCCACTTCAGCAGCCTTCCTCAGTGGAGTACCAACCAAAGACATCTTAGAGGCTGCAACTTTGAGTTCGGTGCACACTTTTACAAAGCACTACCACTTACCTCTCTACTCTAAATCCAGAGCAGGCTTTGCCACTGCAGTTCTGCAGGGCCTCATAGCCACTCCTAATCCTATTTAGCTCCAGCCACCCATCCTCAGCTTTGGGATTCAACCCAAGAGTAATGACTGCAACAGTAAAACATGATGAACATAGTACAGCTGTGTACCTACCATAAATGTAGATGTTCAAGTGTATTCACTGTTGCAGTCCAGGTTACCCTCCCACCATCCCCCTTTCTTTTGCTTGGTCTTATCTGTACTTCCCTAGTCTATACAAGCTATCTGGTGTATTTGCTTGTAGTTGAAGGAAATTATTACCTTAGTGCATGCATGTTTGTTCTCATAATTTTTAGCCTACCCTTTTGGGGGGCACCTGACATCTGGGGCAAGAAAAACTGAAGAGAATGGCGTCGGCTGCATCTTTTATACCCCTGGCTCACTGACGTCAGGGAAGAGGCGACAGCAACTGATGCTGGACCAAGACTTTGGAATTCAGGCCGACTGTAGGTAGCCTGCCAGCAGGATAACCCAAGAGTAATGGCTGCAAAAGTGAATGCACTCGAACATCTACATTTATAGTTGGTACACAACTGTACTTTTGCGTACACTATTATTTAATCTTGTTTTTCCTCTCGGCCAAGAAACCGTTCAATTTAAATGAATAAATATGCAGATGACCCCAAGATAGGTTTTCGTATACTCCTTTGTAAGGTTTATCAGGGCGTCATCCAGTAGTTGATGTTGTTAAAATGGTATCAGCCATTGGTATCTCTTTTAGTACGAATAAATGCAAAGTCATGTACCTGTCATCTTCATAACACCTTGATGTAATCATTAGTAAGGGGTTGGGGATTGGCATAATGGTTAAGATGTTTGCCTTACAAAAACAAGATACATGGTTTGATTCTGCCTTTTGAGAGAAATTTAAAATGGCCTGCAAGAGCAGCTACCATAGTACTGACCTGTGAACCTGTAAGACCCTCAGAAAAATAGGACTTATGTTTAAGAATGACTGTGCTGTAGACGTTTTGTAATTTGACCAACCGGTACAGATCCGTGGTCAGGCCCAGCTTTAGACTACAATGGCTCTTTTTATGTGCCACATAGCTGAACAGATTGAAATCAGTCCAAAGAAAGTTTACAAATAAAGTCAGGTTTCTTTGCAATTTAGATTATGAGGGAAAACACCAAAGAAGCAAACCTGTACTCATTGCATTACAGACATTACAGAAGGAAAATGATTTTAGCATCAGGGACATAATGAGCTAAGAACTTACTGTTAATGAATTTGGAGATAGTTGTAGCAAAATGTTCAGATACAAGAATTTAAGTTTCAGAATAAATCAGAATAGGGTAAGGCTAAGGTATCCCTATATTATTTAATATATTCCAGTACTTTGGAATGGTTTTTAAATTTGGATACAAATTTCCAATAGTTTAGCTAATGTTCAAAAAAAGAATTTCAAAAATGGTTGGGTACACAAGTGTTTAATCTGACTTTTAAAGAGTCTATGTTCTTTGAAGGCCTTTGTGGACCAGAACACTGAAAGTTAACTTATTAGCTTAAAACACAAGATGGAACTAAAGCAAGTTGTTTTGTGATCATATTTTATTTTTCATAGTTTCAGAACTGACCGTTATGACATTCCTAATAAGGAGCTGACTAGAGGACCTTGCTTAATGCGCCGTTCCTATATGAGACCACTCTCTCATCCCGTTTCATTTCCTTACTCCTGTGCTCCTTTCATTAGCTTCTCTCTGACCGTTGCTTTATTCCCACCATACCATATTCACTGCCTCTTTTTCCTGCACTTGCGATGGAACCTTTTCATCTGGCATACCTTCTACCATCCTACACCATTACATTAATGCTTATTTCGTACCTTTTCATCTGGCATACCTTCTACCATCCTACACCATTACATTAATGCTTATTTCGTACCTTTTCATCTGGCATACCTTCTACCATCCTACACCATTACATTAATGCTTATTTCGTACCTTTTCATCTGGCATACCTTCTACCATCCTACACCATTACATTAATGCTTATGTCGTACCTTTTCATCTGGCATACCTTCGACCATCCTACACCATTACATTAATTCTTATGTCGTACCTTTTCATCTGGCATACCTTCGACCATCCTACACCATTACATTAATGCTTATTTCGTACCTTTTCATCTGGCATACCTTCTACCATCCTACACCATTACATTAATGCTTATTTCGTACCTTTTCATCTGGCATACCTTCTACCATCCTACACCATTACATTAATGCTTATTTCGTACCTTTTCATCTGGCATACCTTCTACCATCCTACACCATTACATTAATGCTTATGTCGTACCTTTTCATCTGGCATACCTTGACCATCCTACACCATTACATTAATTCTTATGTCGCACCTTTTCATCTGGCATACCTTCACCATCCTACACCATTACATTAATGCTTATTTCGACCTTTTCATCTGGCATACCTTCTACCATCCTACACCATTACATTAATGCTTATTTCGTACCTTTTCATCTGGCATACCTTCTACCATCCTACACCATTACATTAATGCTTATTTCGTACCTTTTCATCTGGCATACCTTCTACCATCCTACACCATTACATTAATGCTTATTTCGTACCTTTTCCTCTGGCATACCTTCTACCATCCTACACCATTACATTAATGCTTATTTCGTACCTTTTCATCTGGCATACCTTCGACCATCCTACACCATTACATTAATGTTTATGTCGTACCTTTTCATCTGGCATACCTTCTACCATCCTACACCATTACATTAATGCTTATTTCGTACCTTTTCATCTGGCATACCTTCGACCATCCTACACCATTACATTAATGCTTATTTCGTTTGTTGGTTTATTTTTTGTACTTGTCAACACTTTCTCCATCCTCCTGTGTATTTCTCGCTATGCACTAACCATGCAGAGATTATCTTCCTGCTTTCTGTTGTCATCCTTTGTCTCTACTGCCTTTCTGCTCTTACGTATCCCTTGTCCAGTCTGCATCTGTGTCCTAAGTAGTTCCCAACCCACCTTACTTTTTTTCTGTTTTTTTTTTTTTTTATCTAGTTCTTTACTCTCCAAGCATCTTGTCAGACTTTCGTCTAGGGTTATAGATAAGTCTAATGCTTGCTGGAAGGTAATGCACCTGATGGAGGGAATGAAGAAATGCCTTTAGGAGGAAGGGGGTAATACTTGTGGAGTTATTAAATATGATAGGACTGTACTGGGAGATTCTGAGCTCCAGGGTAAGAACCAATGCAGTATGTGTCGTGGGTATTCAGTTTAAGGTACTATTAACCAACAGTGATATTGCTTGTGTATGATTTAGAGTAGGGAGAAGGGGTAAGAATAACAAAACAGACAGTGGTGGGAAATTTCAGAAGAATGCATTATGTTGTGCAGAAGTGGTCAAGGGTAAAGTTAGAAACTGATATCAAATTGTGGGTGTAGATGATCGTGGAATGGTGTGCTTAGGGCTATTGATGAGGGTTTGAGGAGGACGTAAATAAAGCAAAACTGGGACTTTATAGAAGTGAGATGGCAGTTAATGCAGAAGGCAAGGGCCTGTAATAGGTAGAAAGGAATAAGGAAGTGGAAGAGGTAAACGACTGGGAGACTAGTAAAAATGTAGTAAGGAGGGTAACTGCAACAAAGGCTGAAGGTCAGAGGGAGGTAACAGGTAAGGCGAAACAAGGAATGTTTTAAGTGTATAGAAGAAAGAAGAAGGGAGACCAGGCGGAGTCAAGAATGGAGGGACATGACAAAGATTGGGAAAAAAGCCGAGGTTTTGAATGAATACTACCACAGTATTCTCAAAGGAAGGCAAGAAGAAGTTACTGAGTTGGGAGAGAGACAGTGCAGAAAGAGGTGAGAACAATAGGTAGATGTCAAGGTAGAGAAAGACTTCAGAGGAAAACTGCTGCAGTTAGGGAGGATAAGGCTCAAGGACCAGATGGATTGGTCCCTCAGAAATCTGGAGACAGTGTTTACAAATCCCAGATGAAGATTTTTTTTTTTTAAAAAAACAGTCTTTATTAAATTATCAGTTATGACGTAGGCAATCATGCATTTATATAAATGAAAACAAACCATAATTGCATATTTTTAGTCGTAAATGTTGTACATTACTTATAATCTATCCAGTCATAGTCAGTCAAACATTACATAGTTCATTCAAATCTTGCATTTCTTTAAACCCCATTCCTCCTCCAAAACTTTATTCTGCATGTATTGCTCCCACAATTCCCATTTTTTCAATGTAATTTGCTCCTACCTTTTTCTAACAGAGGATCTAATTCCAGTTGTTTAATTTCTGTTACTATATTCACTACTACTACAGTTGGTTTAGACTTTGATTTCTATTTTTAGTAATTGCTTTTTTGGCAGCTACCATAATTAGAATCAGCAAGGCCTTATATATAGATATATATAGATATCTATATATATATATCTATATATATATCTATATATATGCAATTCTGATTCTGTAGCATAGCTCAACAAAATAATTTCCTTAGTTATACCAATTTGTTTGCCAGTATTTCTGATAGAGTAGGGTGCAGTGAATTTTTCTTAGTGTGCCAACTCATTGCACCCCCAAACCGTATGTTCCCAGTTACCTCCTGATGGAGATCTTTAGTAGATCATTGAATAGTGCAGACATGCCAGAGGAATGGAAGACACTGTAATTAGTTGCAAGTTTTCTTACTTTTGTAAAAGTGGTTTTCTTCACTGCTGGTTGACCTGCACTTAGCAGGTTTGAGTACCAAGACCCTGGTGTCCATTTTGCTCACTTCCAAATCAGACTGTTTTTTTTTTTTGTTTGTTTGGTGTTCTTCACTGTTTGGGTCTCTAGTTGGTTCTGGTGTAATTCTCTGGCTCCTTTATAATAGCCGTTTCTTCTACTTAGGAAACCACCCAATGGTAGGACTCATTAGAGAGAGTCTTTTATTTTTGTATAATAGCTATATCAACTGACATGTTAAAATTACTGTATGAAGGGAGGACTTCTTAATGGCTCATGGATATATTCTCTCCACCCATTGGGGTGGGTGGTTCTTCACCTGGCCTTAACTGTCGGACTCCCCTTGAGTTTGGTAAGTATCAGTTGTCATAGAACAACAGATAGCATACTTGTTTTGTTAAAGAAGGCCGTGGGTTCTACTCCCGCACTGTACAGTGTGCTGCTGTTGCAGTGCTGCACTCCTGAATTTGCCTAGTAATTATGAACCTGTTGTTGGCTTGACAGTCATTCCTTGTTATCGGTTTGGCATAATGGTTAAGGTCTTCATGTCATAGACACGAGGTACAGGGTTTGATTCTGACATTGATTAAAATGACCCTTTAGGACAGTTAGACTGGTATTCACCTATGAACCTGTATCCTGCTGTGTCACTAGTATTTACCTATTTGTTGATTGGGTAAGTCCAGTGGACACAATTGTCCCTCTTCAGAGTTAACAGCTCTGATGGTGTAGTGGTATATTGCTCTAACTATGGTGTTTAGGGTCCTGGGTTCAAGACTTGGCAGGGCTGATTATTTGTCAGGCCCCAGTGGCCTAATGGATAAGACATTGGCCTCCTAAGAGAGGTATTGTGAGTTCGAGCCCCATCTGGGGTGATATAATCTTTATACAAACCCAGGAGCACTGTCCTATTAACTAACTTGGTCTGAGTTACACAGTAGGCAAATGAAGGTGAAAGAAACCAAAATCCTGTACCTTGAGCACAGGAAGTTGCTTATTAACAGCTCAGTGCTTTAGTAATATATGCTGTCATTTGGCAGTGGGTCTAGCTTTCTAGTGGTCTTCTTTATTCTTAGTTTGCAGAAGGTTGTTTGACGATGCAAGACAACAAACTGAGAAGGCTGGGAGGCGAGAGTGCTTTTATTAGTAGGTACACGAGTTCACGACATGCCAAAGGTTGAGTGATGGAAAAAAATAATCCCAAATGACGGGTTCTCTTCACAAAGCAATTGATGCATTAAGAAGAAATCTGTTATTTTCAGTAGAGTGCAAAGTAACGGTTGAAATTTTAGAAAAATTAGTACTCATAACATGTAAACCACTTTTGGCTCAGTGCAACAAAAAGGGTGACATATGTGAGTCATGAATGGACTTGAGCAGCTGTTGAGTTGCATGCTGGTAACCTGTGAGTACTGGTCCCTGGTCCCTGTTATGGACCAAAGAGCCAGACCTGTCCAAGCATCCGCTTGTTCTAGCTGATTTGTGCACTTGATGATGCTTTAGACCATAAAATGTTGGTGTAGTTCTATTTATTTTTATTTTTCAGCAGTCTACAGTTACATGATACAGCACTGTACCTTTCTGTTGTTGCCACAGTATCTGGTTACTAGGGGTAACTGTTCACAGCTAAGCACTGGATACCAACCTGTCTAATTAGTTATTCACAGTGACACAAGCCATGCCTCTCAGTAGCAAAATTGAGTTTCTTTTTTCTCTGATAGCTTAGCACAAACTATCACTAAGCTATAAAGAGATTCTTTAAGTCTGACCTTTATGTAGAGGTTATTAGTATAAGGTTATAGAGTCCATTGTTTATAGGTTCATAAGTTATCAGTCTGCAGACTATTGCAAGTGAAGTTAATAATCAGAATTCAGAATCAAACCCTGTACCTTGTATCTATGAAGTAAAGACCCTAAGCATTATGCCACCCCCCCCCCCCCAACACCCATTGACTTGCACCGGTGCATTCAGATACATTGTCATGCACTATAGTTTCTGTTCAATTTTGAAGGAGTAATTTTTAAAAAATACTCCCTTTGCATTCCACTGGAGTATGTCCTAGAACTGTACAAGTGTCTTCTGATGTGTCTTGTTTGTTAATTGAGTAGATGAACGGAGCCATTACAAGACCCTTTTTATCCACAACATCTTCCACAGAAACCCATGCAGACCCTGGGAGAACATGCACCTCCACAGACACGTTCATTAACTGGAGGTCAGGATTGAACCCTGGACTCGGGAGCAATGATGTGCAAAATGTAATGTTAAATTAGAACATAACCTTTACTTTCTCGAGTACTGTTGCGTGTTAACTGAAAGTGTTTCCAAGGAGCAGTAGTTGTAAACTTGTTCCATACTTGTAATGGGTGCTTCAGTATTCTGCACAGACATTTTCTAGGTCTTGCTGTTAAAACCATGGGGTTCAGATGAAGTTGAGGTAATACAGAATACTGTGAACCATAAACAAGAGGCAGCACACTGGAGGGCTTTAATGGAGTACTTTATAAAATAAATATGTTTTTCCTTGAATTAAACCAAAGGGCAATGTAAAACGCATTCCTTTTGTGCTATTAATTTGTAAAGGTCAAGAAAGAAATGTAGCTGTACTAGTAGTATTAAATGCATTTATTTTTATAAAGGAAAAAAATATTTTCTGGTGTCGTGTAACTTAGTTGTACAGTACAGCAACATTGCCTGTGGCCTGCAAGGTGAAACTGCATTGTTACAGATGTAATAGTTTGTGAGGTTAATTATTAACATAAAGTTTATTCCCATAGAATTCCTCTGTGCACATGTCTTTGAAGAATTAAGTATGAAAAATTGAACAGTGTTTTATGCATTTTATTTTCTTGAAACAGGTGTCTTTGCTGGAAGGCAATGACTCAGAAATATGTTCAGAGTCATTTCATAATTGAACTTCATGCCTGTTTAGTGTTGTCATGCGTGAAGTATTTTAATTAGCACAGATATTGAGACCCTCAAAACATGCTTCTCCCACTGCCCCTATTTTTTCTTTCTTGATCCATCGTAGGGACTCTGTTGCAGCTTTGAGTTCTGAAGCCTTGTTTAAAAGCAGTTTCATTCTCTTTTTTGCTTTGTGTTGATAATGTGACTAATCTTGGAAATTTCCCTGATTTGCAATGTTTTTCTACAAATAAAGTAGTCACCTACAACTTTAAGTCATTATATGGTGAGAAATAAGTTACACAAGAACACATAGGATCATTCAGAATATGGTAGCTGGATTTAACTTTTGTGGTCTATAATTTACTTTTTGTCATGTACTGCAGCATTATTATTTGTATAACTACAAAACATCCTTGTAGGTTAGGAACACTGAGAAGAGATCATTTATTGTTATGGCTCCTTGGCCAGGTATTTTTAGTGTGCAGAACTTTAATACAGTCCCCATGGAATGTGACATTTTAAGCATCCTGTAGAACTTTTTGAGGTTGTTATCCAGATAAGCACATTGAACGCAGATGTTCCTTTTTTTGACTAAGTTACTTGTTCACAAGATGCACTGTTTGCATGTGAAAATTGAGGAAATTAAAACCAGCATTACAAGATGAAGCACATAGACTTAACTGTCTAAGCTACACTGACCTCTTGTACATTTTTTAACGCAGGGTAGTATATTAAAGCTGTTGCAAAACCTCCACTATTTGCCATAAAGTAGATTTTTTATTTATTTTTTTTGTCCCTTTTCACAGCTGACCATCAGGTGAACCCAAGTACCTCTCCTTGTTCACTAAGTCTGCTGAACCCAGCTCCCCCTGGACTTTCCTCTGATCCTGTTTGGGGCCAGTGAGGAGTATGGGGCATCTCAGGATAGTGCCACATATGCTGCCAATGAGGATTTTTGTGTTTGCCCGTGCTCTATTCCCCTACATGCTTGGACTGGAAGAACATCCACTGAGCTCAAGGTACATCATCCACCTCAGCCAGAAGCTCAGCCAGTGTCCTGCCTTCTGTGCAGACTGTACTGTTCCTGCACATTCACAGCCTCTGTGAGGGATCAACCACAAGCTGCACCCATGTGCATGTCCTCTTTACCCCTGGATGGACACACCTATCCTCCCTTGACTTTACCTCAGCACAAAAACCACTAAGCCTGGACAGCTGGGCTGTAGTCAGGGCTTTATCTCTCTATGTCATGGTGCTGGCTTGTGATGAGGCTTATTGCTGCAACAGTATGTTATGTGGACAGAAAGAGTAAGACCGTCCTCAGTGCAAACCCCCCCCCAGCCTTACCTTTTTCAGTAGTCTGACATCTTAGGCACGGATACATAGCCATTGTAGAGGGCCTGGTTATAACTGTTTTTCTGTTTTGTTTTGCTAGCTTGTATGACCATTCCTCTGGTTTATTCTTTGGCACTGCTGCATAAAGACTTTTCTGTGCAGAAGTATTTAAAATGTATAGAAGGGCATTAAGGCCTATTCAAAATTAACAGATCTGAAGTAGTTGTACTTCATTTTATCTTCAACCTGTGGGTTATAGATCCATTTCATATCCGAGCCGGCAAAGATTACTAGCATCAGCCCCGAGCTCCAGACTCCTTCCTTTACCCATAGTACACTTCCCCTGCCTTCCATCCCCAGATCTCATTTGCCACAATTTGTAAAACATCGTGTCTCTAGAGCTCCAGCTAGCAGGGTGATTCTGACTAAGTTTTTTCTAAAATTTTCAGGTTAGTATAGGTACCCTTTCTCCCCTCCCATTGCTTTGGTGTCGAGTGTAGGTTTGTAGTTGTAGTAGTTTGTCTATGGAGCCCCCCCCCCCTTTAGTCAGTCTAGTGTGGTGAGTGGGTGTGTGTTGTTAGCCTGAAGCAAGAAAGTTTTTGCTTGTTTTCATCTTTCTTTATAGCATGGCTGAAAAGCTTATCTTTAAGCGCTGCACAGAGTGTGGCCGTAAGCTCTCCCCAGCGGATGGCCACACTCTGTGTGTATTGTGCTTAGGTGTGGCCCACCTTAGTGTGGATTGTTCCGTTTGTGTGGGGTTCAGTCCTTGAGCTTTGAAGGATAGAAAGGCCAAGTTGGCCCTCAAAGGTCTTCTGCCTGCCACTGAACCCCCTTCCTCGTCCTCTGCTTCAGTCACAGTGGCTGCTGTAACTGCCTCTCCTGCTTCTCTTCCTCTGGCCTACCCTTCCTCTCAGGCTGGGCCTCAAACTCCTCCATCTAAGCCTGTGGTAGCGGAGCAGAGGAGAGGTAGAGAACGGGAGAGAGAGTTGAGGACGAAGGAAAAGAGGAAGAGGTCCCTGGACCTCTCGTCCCTGAGCAAGTCTGCACGGATCCGTGACTCCCCTCAGCTCCAGTCTTCTAGGTTCTCCCTGGAGCCGGAGGAGGCACGTCCAGTCTCCTGGGCCTCAGCTCCCCGACTGGACAGGTTGGAGTCCGTGGCCTTGTCATGGTTGGCCCATTCTTTATCGGACATGGATCTGGATAAGATGATGAGCTTTATCCGTACACAGATCCAGATGGGGTTTTGCCAGCCCCGCAGCCCTCAGGAGGGGGGAGCTCACTTCCCTTTTTTTCATCCCATTTCTCCTTCCCTGATCTGACCTTCGGCTTTTGAGTTCTCTGATCCGAGGTTGGCCTTGGTTAGGGGGTCGGCGCAGACTGTCTTTGCGTCCTTGACACCGACAGCTGCCTGGAGCATCTTGGATCTGACTAGTTTGGATCTGAGCTGGAGCCTGGGTGTTGGATCAGAAGGAGTGGAACCTTTTTGATTGGCTCCGTCATTGTCGGTCCAGGTTCCCTCCCTCGGAGCTCCGTCCACTTCGGGTCCGGCTCCACTTCTCGCATCTGACCCGGGGAGACCGGCCTCCTTATTAGCTTCCCAAGAGGTCTGCTCTCCATCGGCATGCAATGTGGTAGAATGGGTCCTTTCCATTGGATCGAGGTCCCTGACCACCCCCTCGGCTCTGTCTGTAGTCCTCATTGTCTTACGAGAGGGACAGCCCGCGCCTGAAGAACCCCAGGTGGTTCCCACAGAGGAACAGATGGCTTGCGAGTGCTCCCCAGAGAGCCCCACGGGAGATGTGCCTCGCAAGCATAAGTGCAAGAGGAGGCACTTGGACTCCCCCGAGTCCCTAACAGAGGACACAGATTTAGATGATGGGGAGGACTCTCCAAGATCACTTCCCGATGATGTCTCCTTTGGAGACCTCATGGAGATCCTGCGCTCGCGGTGAGGTTGGTCTGCCCCCAAGCCCCCCTCTGATGAGTCTGTGTTTCTGGAGGCTTTCAGCATGGGCCCATCTACATCTTGGGTGTCTCCTCCCACAGATCCTTTAGTGGATTTGATCACCTCGCGGGCGTGAATGGAACCATATTCCGTGGAGCTGATCCCCAAGTGCCCCAATAAGGCTTTAAGTCCCCCTATTGACAGGCCTTCCTGGAACAAGGGCTCCTCAGTGGACGCCATGGTGGTAGCAGCCACGAAGAGGGAACTATCTTAGGAAAGTTCTTCAGTCCACTCTCCTGACCGAGAGTCACAGATGATGGACTGCCTAGGGAAGCGGGTGTATGCTTCAGCTACCTTTTCAATAAGGGCACTGAACTACTTGGCCCATGTCACGAGACTCAAACGCAACCTAGTGAAGGAGCTGGAGGAGTTTCCATCCAAATCCATGTCGCAGGAGGATAATGCTTTGTTCTCCGCGAAAATGGCCACTCTGAGAGCAGTATCAAATACGTCCATGTGACTCCTCTCCCATGCTATGGAAGGAGTGGCTAGGGAGGCTGGGTCTGGCATGTCCATAAGGCGTAACGCCTGCCTCAGGTTGTGCCAATTTACAGAACCCTTTAAGGCATCCTTTGTCAATGCCCCTTATGACGGTTCGACTCTTTTCAGTAAGACTGTCAAGGAGAAACTAGTCCAGAGTGAGAAGGACGGGAAGACACTGTCTGCCATTCGAATCCACTTCTCTAACCATCAAAGATCCTTTTCCCGTAACCAGAGAGGGCAAAAGAAAATTTGGTTCTGGAAGTTTCAGTATTCCCAGGACACTCAGGGCTCTTCTTCCCCTAGAGGCAGAGGGGGACAGAATGGACACCGGCCCAGAGGCCGAGGAGGGTCTGAGAAACTTCGGGTCTCGAGAACCATTCTCTGACAGACCCGGGCAGCAACCCTGAGGGGTTGCCCAACTGCTCTACTCTGGAGGCTGTCGGGGGACGATTGTCCTTGCACCCCCTGCGGCATGGGAGTCAATAACAACGGACCACTGGGTGCTTCAAATCATATCCAGAGGATAATCTGTCCCCTTCGTGCATTCCCTTATATCTCCCAAACACCTCCCGGACGTTCCACCCATGCAAAGGGAGGCAGCAGCACAGGAAATTTCCAAGCTGCTAGGAAAACGAGCCATCAAAACTGTCCTCCCAGATCAGTCTGGATCGGGCTTCTACTCCAGGTTCTTTTTGGTGCCAAAGAAAACAGGAGACTTAAGGCCCATTCTGGACCTCTCCACCCTGAACCAGTCAGTTGCCAAAGAAAGGTTCCGAATGGTCACACTGCAGTCCATCATACCGTACCTGCAAGAGAGCGACTGGATATGCTCATTAGATCTCCAGGATGCTTACTATCACATAAAAATGCAAAGAAGCTCCAGGAGGTTCTGCTTCGGTTAGGAGCCAGTCATTATCAGTTTCGAGCCCTACCCTTTGGTCTCACCACAGCCCCCAGGGTGTTTACCAAAGTGATGGCGGTTGTAGCGGTTCACCTGTGGCTTTAGGTCTATCCGTACCTGGATTGGCTCCTCACTGCTCCCACCAGGCGTCTAATTTCCCAAACTAGGGACTACTTTCTGACACTTTCCCTGAGTTTTGGGTATCACAATCAACACATCCAAATCTCTACTAGAGCCTGTACAGGTGATAGACTACATTGGTGCCAGAATAGACACACTCCAGGACAAAGTGTTCCTGACCGCGGAGAGAGTTCAAAACCTCAGGATGCATGTCTCTCTAAGTTACCATTCCCACCTTCTGACAGCGGAATCAGTGTTGCGGGCCCTAGGCTCGATGGCGGCGACCATAACTCTTCTTACATGTGCTTGGCTACACATGCAGATTCTTCAGTCGACTCATCGTTTCAGTGGTCCCTGTTGGATTTACCACTATCCTGTTCACCTAAGTCAAGTGTCAGTTGTCTCTCATATGGTGGATGAGCTCTCCGGACATTTTGGAGGGACGACCCTTTGTTCCAGCCCCGGCCCAAACCACAGTGACCACGGATGCCTCTCAACTTGGGTGGGAGGGCAATGTTCGGGCAGGACAGTCCAAGGCCTGTGATCCCCCGTAGAGACCAGCGTGCATATCAGTGTCCTAGAGATGAGGGCAGTCCTCCTAGCATTGCAGGCCCTTGATGCCTTTCTTCCTCTGGGGACGATTGCTATTCAGTCAGACAACATGTCGGTAGTCTGGTATATCAACGAACAGGGACGGACCAGATCTTATCCCCTTTGTCACAAGGCCGTGAGAGTATGGGAATGGGCGCTCTCCACCAGGCAGTTTGTCATCACAATGCACATTCCGGGACGGTCCAACATTCTAGCGGACAGGCTAAGTCGGACCATTCTGATGCCTTATGAGTGGTCTCTGAATCTGTCAGTAGCAGTGCAGATCTTCAGCGAGCGGGGTCAACCTTGCTGCGATCTCTTCGCATCTCCTTCCAATGCGAAGTGCAGCAGGTTTTTCACTCTGAACCCCCTGCCGGGGGAGTCCCCCAAAGACACTGTAGTTCATGCTTGGCCCCCCAATCTTCTGTATGCTTACCCGCCGGTTCCTCTCATCCCGACGTTTCTGCAGAAAGCTTGTCGACTGGGGAGCAAGGTGATCCTCATTGCCCCATTCTGGTCTCCCCAGGTTTAGTTGCCCTTCATTTGGTCTCACCTTCTGGC
The DNA here is from genome assembly GCF_019279795.1 of Protopterus annectens. NCBI lineage: Eukaryota > Metazoa > Chordata > Ceratodontiformes > Protopteridae > Protopterus > Protopterus annectens. The sequence continues at coordinate 589,602,788 of NC_056736.1, read as the reverse complement.
TCCACCTTGGATCCTAGATCCCATTCAGGATCTGATCTCACACCCATCGGGGGTGCCTCATCCGAGTCTGGACAGCCTGAAGCTCACTGCTTGGCTGCTCCAGTTCCCGTGATTGCTAGGACTCCTGGACTTTCCTCCTCAGTTAAGTCTGTTTTGGTGGCTGCTCATAAGTCTTCAACCAGAAAGGTTTATCGCAGCAAGTGGAAACATTTTTCTTTCTGGGCCTCTCAGAGGAGTTTAGATCTTTTCACTGCTCCTATTTCTGCCATTCTTGATTTTCTAGCTGATATTTTCCAGCATGGTGCTAGTTCTTCTACTGTCAAAGTTCATTTGGCTGCCATTTCTCATTTTCATGTGGGTGAGAATTCTGCATCCTTGGCATCTTCTAGACTGTATAAAGCCTTTATTAAAGGCACTTTTTTTACATCCCCTGGTCAAAGATCCTGTTCTCCCATGCAACCTTACTATGGTTCTGCAAGCTCTGGTCGCCCCGACTTGCAAGCCTACTCCTACTGCAGATGTAAAATTTCTATCATGGAAAACAGCTTTTCTGGTCACTATTATCTCTGCTAGAAGGGTTTCAGAATTACAGGCCTTGTCCATAACATTCCTGTACATGATTTTTCATAAAGATAGAGTTTCCCTTCGAACCAACCCATCTTTTCTTCCCAGGGTGACATCACCAGTCAGTATCAGTCAGACTATAAATTTGCCTGTGTTCTTTCCCAGTTTTCCCAACGGGATGGAATACAAAACTATTATGTACTCACGATAATATTCCATCTGAGTAGTTGTACTTCATTTGTCTTCAACCGTCCCTCCCTCCTTCCCCTGGACCTTTGGCGCATGTTTAGCCTACGGGCTGCAGTATAGGTCACAAGTATGTTATCAGGTCGGGTTATAAGTGTAAGTTCAGCAAACACGATCTGGAGATAGAAGGCAGGTGAAGTGTATTATGGGTAAGGGGAGGAGTCTGGAGCTCAGAGCTGATGTTGGTAATCTTTGCCGGCTCGGATCCGATACGGATCCGTAACCCACAGGTTGAAGACAAATAAAGTACACTACTCAGATGGAACATTATGATGAGTACATAACATTTTTTTTATTTTTTTTCAGGGGTGACAATCCGTGCACTGCCCCAGTGGTAGGCAAAGTTCACATGTTCCCCTCAAACATGTATATGTATATCTATATATACCTATGTATTAACTTCATGATCTCAAAGCATTGGGGCACAGGGGAAAAATGATCATGTGATGAGAAAAAACTTGAGACTTGTCGTCTAACTAGATCTTGAGGGGCACTTCTCACTGCCTCCTCTCTGGAATCCTCATGGCAAGAAGTATTGCCATCACCTCTGCTGCTGCTTTTCACATCTTGAATTTGTTTGACTGTGGGAAAGGGATTCCCACAATGAAGTTGGTGGAAGTTGTCCAGCAGAACTGTGTGACAAGGGTATAAACCAGGAGAAGGTTAAAGAACTGGTATTAATTGTACAGCCATCAACATCTGACAGTCCAGTTACACTTGTATTCTCAAATTTGTGAAGGACACTGTGAAAATCGCTATTATTCTGCCCAGATAGTGCAGGAAGGTCTGATGCTGGATCTTTTATTACAGCCTTTCTTAAGCTACCAAGGTCATGACTGAGCCATTTTCTCTTTGTGGACAGGGCCAAACAAAATTACTAAATTCTTAAATATCAGCTGATCTTTGTGACCTTCCTGTACTTGTCCCTTAGATGAGGCCTTCTTCACTACTCCCTAGCTTGAGGCACTTGAGGCACATGTGATGGTCGCTGTCACATGTAACATCATGTGTGAACTAGGCAAGCATTCCTAGTGTCTTGCCAGTTGGCCACCTACCACAACTCCGCTTTACCAACAGAAAAATACTCTTGCTTATAATAAATGCAAACTGCAAAGACTGGATGGAGAAGCCACTCAAAAACAGGGGGAGAGTGGGAAGGGTATTTATTCTTACTGATTTATTTTTATTACTAAATGACACCATAAATCAGAGAAATTCACCTGGGGAAGCAAGTAGCCAACTCCAGAAAGGAAACCAAACATAAATGCTCGAAGTTTAAATTCAGCAGTTTATTTAAGCTCCAGATTCACCAAAAGCTTTTCATCTGACAGATCAGACTTCATCAGAATGAATTCTGTTTCCAGACATTGTGAAATTGTTTACGAAAGTTGGCTTTTTTCCTAATATATTTAGGAAACCATTAGGACTTATTAGTAATGACGGTATTCAAGTAATTTACCTGCTTACAGTCAACTTAATGTGAAAATTTCAAGAAAGGGCTGGTTTGAATAATAAAATCTATGAAATCTGAGATTAATAATACATCCCCTGACCATAGGATGAATATATCATCCGAAAATCTCAAGTAGAGTTTTATGTATTTGTAAAATGGGATTGTGCCTTTCTCAAGATGACATGACCAAATTGGCAAAAATGGGGGTACAAGCAGCCCCCATTGCCACCCCTTTACTTTGTTCAGCAATCTCTCCCTCAATTCTTTTTGGAAACCTGTTAAGAATATAATGGAAAGGCATTACCTGATTCATACATAATAGAGATGTAGTAAACCTCCACACACTGGACCCAGCCCAATTTGATTTTGTCAAGGGAAGATCATGCCTACTCAACCTGGTGGACTTCTTTGAGAAGGTAACCATAGCAATGGATGAGGTAAAGATGGTTCACTCTGCCTACCTTGATCTGACCAAGGCATTTCACACACATACCCCACTCAGGCATTGCTGACAAACTCAAGAGGTTGGGTGCAAACTTGTATGTCACCCAGTGGATAGCCAACTGACTCACAGACAGGATCCAGGAAGTTAGAGTAGGGGAGTCCACCTGTACAAATAGGTCAGTCACAAGTGGAGTCCATCAGGGATCAGTCCTTGGACCGCTCCTTTTTGGCATTTACTTCTCTGAAATCAAGGCCAATGTCAGTGTTCTCTGGCTGACTCTAAGTTTGCAGATGATCGCAAATTAGGAGTTGTCATCGAATCCCACATTATCATAAATGTTATCCAGGAGGGGCTGACACAGACAAACAGCTAGTGTCAGAGCCGTGGACTAAAACTAAATGCCAAGAAATGCATAATAATATCCTTTGGGAAGTCGTCGACCCCTGGTAACTGTCATATTGACAGCATACCCCTTAGAGTTGACCCACTAGTCAGGGACTTGGGGACACACACAGATAGTATTCTAGCCTTTGACCATCACATGTCTACAGTAGTGAGGAAATCATTCTGTGCTGCACAACCTATAAACAAAGGTATGACATGTCATTCCAAGGAAGTCATTGTTCCACTGTATTCGGCATTCATCAGACCTATCATTGAGTACAGTGCCCCCTTTGGTATGTACCTAACCAGGCATATCCAACAATTGGAGCCTTCACAGAGGTTCCTAATTAAAAGCATACAGGATGCAAGTAAAATGTTCTCTGCAGACCTCTTCAAGGCCCTATCCCTGTATTCTGTCTCCTACAGGCTTTTGAGAGGAGATCTATGCCTGGCATGTAGGGCATTGTCAGACCCCACTGTGATGGACCTCCTTCATATCCATAAAACAAACAGCACCAGAATTACTCATTGTAAAGACTTAAACCTTGCCTGTGATATAAATAGGATCTGCTGGAGAGACGGGTATGTATCCCAGAGACTATCCCGTCTATGGTATTGGCTCCCCATCCATTTGAAGCAGAGTACCTCCCTAACCTAATTCAAGTGCAACTTGGACAATTGGATGGGGAACAAGAAATTCATCCCTGGTTTGGCACCTACGTGTCTAATGGCACAGGCAACCTGTAAATGGTTCATCTCCCAGGTCCCCTGATTGGAAATGTTTCATCTCCCAAACCCCTGCTTACACTTATCAGTGGTATCGGAACTCGTCAGTTTTGGGATGCATGGCTAGGCTTAAAACGATGCTTGTGGCCGTTAGCCTAGTAAACTGTTATGAACCTATACTGCAGTTTCTCTCTTACTATTTTTTTGTTTTTCCTATCCTTGACTTTGTTGACATGAGAAACAGTCCTAAAGAATATATTATCATATTTTGTTTTGTGTGCAGCAATTAATCGTTTCACGTAGGTGTTCTTCTTCCTTCCATAAACCTTCAGTAATACTCTTGTTAGTTTGAATAGACAAGGTGTAATAACCAAGTACTTGAGTTATTAGCAACTCAACCAAGTCATTGCAAAATTTAGTACCTGGTAACACTCCATTTGGAAAGTATCTAATTCCCTATGTACATGGATACATTCATTTAGAAACAGATTGTTCAACTGCAGACCACAATAGGTGTAAAAGTTCCTTTTCAAGGATAGAAATTAAATCTTTCATATTGTCAGAATCACTGACCCCAGATGTATGGCGGTGTTCAGCCACCAAAGAAATGTTATTTAACCAGTCTCTAAAATTAAAGTAATCGTTCATTTTCAACTAGTCAGGTGGTACATGAACCCCTTTACTGCAGAGTGTAGTGTTTGGTACAGTACCTTTTGTTAAAATACGTCCATTGTCACATAATCCATTGTTGTATAAAGAATTAGAATTCATATGTCAATTCGCATGTAAAACACAATGCATCATTGTAACTGTTCATTCTGGAGAATTTCTTTCTTCTCTAGTCTGGACCAGTTCAGTTAGCATGCCAATTAGCTTGGTTAATTCACCAGCAACATGGGATACATTGAGTAAAATTGTTTGCACCCTCCACAGCATGCACTTCCGGGGTCGATAAACTTTGGCTTCCAGTCACTGAACCAGCCCTTTCCTCCATAACCAGATCAATCCAGAAAACCAAACCAAATCGACACTGAAGGTTGATAACCAACAGAAATACAAAATAACACCATAAATGAGAGAAATCCACTTAAAAGAAGCAAGTAGCCAACGCCAGAAAGGAAACCAAAATTATACAAAAAACAGAGACACAACTGAAAACATTTTTCTGTGAACACAATTAAGATGTGTTGAAATGTAATTTAAACAGTGCCCTGTATAGATGCTCAGTTGTGCATTGGATTTAAAAAAATGTCCTTTATTATTCTGGAAGAAATTCCTTATAATCTTTGGGGAAGGAACATGGAAACAAAACAATAAGTTAAGAGAGTAATGGCAGTTGAGGCTAGATGCAAGTGGCCCTCCAGGCATAAATGATTCTATTTCTTTAATCCTGGTGTTAAAACAAAAAGCTATAAAGTTATAGTATGATATATGTAACATAAAAATGTGGTTCTCCCCAGAGATGTTACATTTTAGGGTGTACTAATATTTCTGTGTACTTGATGGTCAAAGACTAGATTGCAAGTCCCCTGACTGATGGGTCAGCTGCGTGTGTGGTATGTATGATAGTTAGCAGGGGTGGTCGACTTCCCAAAGGATACTGTTATGCATTTTTTTGCATTTAGTTTGAGTTTAGTCCATGGCTCTGACACCAGTTGTTTGTCTGTGTCAGCCCTTCTTGGAGAGCATTTGTGTTGGCATGGGATTCAGTAATCACTCCTAATTTGCAGTCGTCTGGAAATTTAGTTAGCCATAGACCATTGACATTGACCTTGACTTCAGAGAAATAAATGCCAAAAAGGAGGAGTTGTCGAAGAACCGACCCTTGAGGGACTCCACTTGTGACTGGCCTCTTTTTAGAGGTAGAGTCCCCACTAACATCCTGGGTTCTGTCTGTAAGTCAGTTGGCTATCCACTGGGTGACATACAGGTTTGTACCTAGCGTCTTGAGTTGTCAACAATGCCCGAGTGGGGTATTGTCAAATGCCTTGGCTCAGTCATGGTAGGCAGTGCGAACCATTTTTCCCTCATTTGCTCTGCTTACTTTCTCGAAGTCGTCTACCAGGTTGGGTAGGCATGAACTGCCACTGATGAATCTAAACTGATTTGGGTCCAATGTCTGGATGTTTACTATATCATTATCTATCATATCCATGGCTTTGCATACAAGACTAGTGAGACTTATGGGTCTGTACTTTCCAGGATTTGTAGATGGCCCACCTTTATGCAGAGGGATGACTTTTGCTTGTCTCCGTTCATGAGGCATGAAGCCTGTTTGAAAGCTACAGTTAAATAGCAGATGTTCTTCGTGTTTCACTGTTGCAGTCATTACAGTTGGGTTATCTGCTTGCAGGTAGCCTTCAGTTGGCCTGATTATCAAAGTCTTGGGTCCTGCGTCGCTTGCTGTCCCTTCTTCCATGTCGTCAGGAGAATAAAGCATGCAGCCGACGTCATTACATCAGTCTTTCTTGACGTGCGGTGCCCAAAGCAGAAGCAGTTCGCAAGTGCCGGTCGGCAGACTCCTGAAATTTTCGTTTTCGAGTTTCAGAAACAAAGTCTTCAAAAAAGCTAAGTGCCACATTGGGGATTATTTTTCTTGCTCTAAACCGATGTCAGCAAAAGTTAACATTTGTATTTCTTGTGGAAAGCAAATACCTCATAAAAATTTTCATTCGTACTGCATTCCTTGCTTAGGCTCAGACCACGACGTCCCTCGCTGTCGGTTTTGTGCCTTATTCAATCCTCGAACTATTCGTTGTCTGTTCATTTTTGTTTCTAACTACTTCAGTACTCTGTTTAATTATCCAGAAATGGCTTCGGTAAGCCATCCGACTACCGACATTCCGAAAAAACTTAAAGATAAAGACCGAGACAAACCGCATAGGTCCAAAGCTGCTGATGACGCTTCTGTTAAGCTAGTCGCCATTTCGACGGTACTCAGTGAGGCGCTTTTGCAGCCCCTGATACCCGCTACTTCAGATTCACAGGCCTCTACTGAGACCCATTCAGAGTCCGGTATGCCACTAGATGATTCTTCGACTATGGAACCTGCGGATGTCTCTTCCTTGGAAGGGTCCGAAGCCGCTGTGCAGGCACCGGCTTCTGAGGGTGTATTCAGGCCTACAAACTTGCATATCAAACTGACACCATCTTCTTCTTCAAGGCCTAAAACATGATCCACGCCTAGTAAATCGATGTCCAAACCACATGGTCAGGCCCATATGCCTAAAAAACAAATGATAAGAATGGCTGAAGACCTTATTAGGAAGCCAGTCTTCTCCCTCTAAGAGACCTAGAACTGATTTTCCTTCTGATTCTTCTGATCAGGATTCTGACATTTCTGTTTCTTCTGATGACCAGGATTTGCCCTTATCTACCTATGAGGATTCTGATGCAGAGGACTCCATACCGTCTGCTTCCCCTCCAGAAGATTTTTCTTTTGGTGAAACTTTGCACACTCTTGGGGAGCATTTCCGCTGGGAAAGCCAGGATTAATCTGACTCCAAAAAGAAGCTTGGGGAATTCTTACTCCTACATCAACACAGGCCTTTAGCTGTCCTTCCTGTACTGGACATTGTAGATGATGCCTTCTTGGAATCTAGCCTGGCCCCAGACACTCTACCTCCGGCTCCCAGGAAACCTGACCGGTATTACCTGACAGAGTACCTGACTCCCGCAAGTTCCTTTTTAAGAATCCCACTGCGGACCCAGAGACCATTTCACAGGGACCTAAAGGCATTAAGGCCACTTCTGCCAAAAACCCTACCAGGGCCCTGGACAGATTGGGTAAGAAGGTATACACTTCTGCTACTTTAACTATTAGGACCTTAAACTACCAGTTTCATATGTTAAAGTATCAGCAGCATATTATTGGATTATTTAAACAGAAAATGATGTTGATTCCTGACAGTGTTGAAAATAAAGAATTACAGGATTTAATGCATTCTGCTGAACAAGTTGGTAAACATACTTTGCAATGTGATTTTGACTCCTTAGAAACATCTTGCAAGGCTGCAGTCAATGGGTCTGTTCTTAGAAGGCATGCTTGGCTTAAGGAGCAAACTTTGATAGATCATGTTAAAGCTAAATTACTGGATGCCCCCTTAAACCAACACTGCCTGTTTGGCAACAAAGCAGAAGTAGTCCTTAAAAAGATGGAGGAAAAAGCTAAATCTATGCAAATTGTTGACGATTTCCTGCAAGTACAGCCTCCAGATTTAGTTGACATTGGCCTTCTAAGAATTGGTCCTTTCCTGTCTCTTCCAGGCCTTCTCAGTCCAAACCCAGGGACAGCAGACCACCTAGGCTATAGTCTCAAGGTACTGTCAGGCCTAAGCAGTGGGGGGCTCCCACTTCCAAAGCTGGAAGTAGTAAGGCACCCCCTATGGAAAACTGTCAAAATGACTTAACCTTAAACATTCCAAGCCCTGCTCAACTGCCTGCTCTCTTAGGGGGAAAGATCGCCCTGCATGCAAAAAACTGGGAACTCATTACCCAAGACAATTGGGTTTTAAATATAGTTTCCCAAGGATACAGATTCTACTTCCACACCTTACCAACCCCAAACGGTTGGCCAGACCTACCCTCAAGTCAGTGGGCAGAGGCTCAACAGCAGGTTCTCTCTCTTCTAAGTATCAGGGCTATTCAGCCTGTCCCAGAAGAGGAATTGGGGACAAGGTTTTTAAGACTTTTCCTGGTACCCAGAAAAGACAACTCCCGGCGTCCTATTCTGCACCTGTCTATCCTAAACACCTTTTTGGTAATCCCAAATTTCAAAATGCTTACTCTTCATAAGCTGCTTCCCATGCTAGGGAAAAATGCCTGGCTGGCAACATTGGACTTAAAGGAGGCTTATCTACACATCCCAATAAGGGAATCTTGCAGAAAATACCTACGCTTCAGAGAAGGCTACATGCACTATCAGTTCTCTGCACTGCCCTTTGGCTTATCTACTGTGCCCAGGGTATTCACAAAGTGCCCAACTCAGTCATTGCATTCTGCAGGCAAAGAAATATTCAAATATACCCATACCTGGACGATTGTCTAATTCAGGCAGAAAGCCAGAACATACTATTAGATCATCTGGCATGTGTAAAGAAACTTCTAACCTCACTGGGGTAAACCATAAACGAAAAGAAATCCCACCTAGTACCCTGCCAGCATATTGTATTCCTGGGAGCAAGCTTGAATACAACTTCCCAGATGGCCTACCTCACACCAGAGAAACAAGTTTATTTGACAGCCTACTTCAAAACACTGGCCACAAAGACCCAGCTATCTGCAAGGAAAGTACTGCAAGTCCTGGTGTTCATGGCCTCTTAAATTCTACTAATTCCATATGCAAGACTGCATATGAGGAAACTACAATGGTTTTCAAAAAGCCTGTGGTTTCAACATTCTCAGGACCTGGAATCAATGATTCCTGTCATTCCTTGTATAACGACAGAGTTCTTTTGGTGGACAGAGGCCTGCCACCACAACAAGGGACTGTCATTCACTCTACCCCCTGCCGTCCAAACCCTAACAGATGCATCAGACTATGCATGGGGGCTCACTTGGCAGGGCAGTGCATTCAGGGCAAATGGAATCAGAGTCAAATTCACCTGCATATCAATCAAAAAGAAATGTTAGCTGTACAGAATTCTCTGACAGCCTTCAAGGTCCACATTCTTCCAGGACAATTATTGGTAAAGATGGACAACACCACTGTTATGTGGTACATAAACAAGTAGGGGGGATCCCACTCATACCCTCACTGAAGACTAGCCATGGCTCTGTGGAACACAGCCTTGAGCTACCCAAGGGCACCTACAAGCTCAATTCTGGCCAGGCAAGCTAAATTCACTGGCAGACGACCTAAGCAGAAATCACATGGACCCACTCGAGTGGAAACTGGAACCAAAGATATTGAACATTTTGGAGAAACAAACGGGGGAGCCCAGAGATAGACCTGTTTGCCTCCCCTCAGAACTACCAGTTGGACAAATTCTGCACAAGGACTCCCCACAGACAAGCTTGGAAAGTGAATGCCCTGTCCTTCACCTGGGAAAGCCTCTCAGTTTATGCCTTCCCCTCTGCTTCTCCTCTTGAAAGTTCTACTAAAGATCAAACAGGACAAACCAAGGACAATACTCATTGCACCAGACTGGCCACGCCAACACTGGTGTACCCCCTCTTGCACAGTATGTCACTGCTGGAACCATGGCACCTGTCTCAGACCCCTTCCCTGCTGTCCCAGCAGGAGGGCCATATTATGCACCCCCAGTTTCAAACCTTGAACCTGGTAGCCTGGCTAATTACCTGAGTTATCCAATACCACCCCTCAGCAAGCAAGTACTGGATGTCATCCTGGAGGCAAGGAGGCCTAGTACTAGAAAATACTACGCTGAAAATTGGAAAAGATTCTGTTCTGGAACCAGACTCGAAGGATGGCCACAACCGTGCCCAGTTTACTGCATATTTTTTAATATTTAACAGAGATATGCTTCACAAGGTCCTTTCCTTCTCTTCTGTTAAAATTCATGCCTCTGCCATTTCAGCACATTATAATACTGAGCCACCCCTCTTCTCACCCCCTGCTGAAGCAATTCCTCAGAGGGGCCAGAAATTTAAGACCACCCAGGAGAGCCCCTATTCCAGCCTGGGACCTTAACTTTGTATTGGAAAAGCTCACTCTACTTCCTCCTGAGCCAGCTGCAACTGCAGAGTTGAAATTCCTTTCTAGGAAAACAACCTTCCTTCTAGCCATCACTTCAGCAAGAAGGGTGTCTGAATTACAGGCTGTCATGGCAGTGGAACCCTTCTTCGTCTTTCATGCGGACAGGGTGTCCCTCAGGACCAATCCTTCCTTTATGTCCAAGGTGGTATCCAGTGTGGCCCTTGGTCAGTCCATTCATTTGCCAACCTTCTTCTCTAATCCACAGAACAAAGGGGAACGAGTACTGCACTCTCTGGATGTGCACAGATAACTTAGATTTTATTTAGACAGGACTAAGCCTCTCAGGAAATCTGAACAGCTGCTAGTTGCCTTTGCTGCAAGGGCAGAGGGGAAGGCCATTTCAAAGCAAACCATTTCTGAGTGGATAGGCCATTGCATTCATTTCTGCTATAAGCACTATGGAAAACCTAACTCACAGGGGATAAGATCCCATTCCACCAGGGCTGCATCTACTTCTACAGCCTTTCTCCGAGGTGTTCCTACCAGGGACATCCTAGAAGCTGCTACCTGGAGTGTTCTGTACATACCTTCACCAAGCATTACCACTTGCCAATTTTTTCTAAATCCAGAGCTGCTTTTGCCACTGCAGTCTTGCAGGGCCTAATAGCTGGTAGACTTAAAGGAAGCTTACCTGCACATTCCATGAAGGGAATCTTGCAGGAAATACCAACGCTTCAGAGCAGGCTCCATGCACTATTAGTTCTCTGCACTAGGGTATTCACAAAGTGTCTAGCTCCAGTCATTGCATTTTGCAGGCAAAGAAATATTCAAAAATACCCATAACTGGATGATTGTCTAATTCAGGCAGAAAGCCAGGTCATGCTACTAAAACATCTGGCATTTGTAAAGAAACTTCTAACCTCACCGGGGTACACCATAAACGAAAATAAATCTCATCTAGTACCCTGCCAACAGATTGTATTCCTGGGAGCAAGCTTGAACACAACTTCCCAGATGGATTACCTTATGCCAGAGAAACAAGTTTGTAGGTTCATAGGTTGGTACTAGGCTATCGGCCCTAGGGCCTATGCAAGCCTAGCCATAACAATTCCCTGGATATTTCTTCCCACAATATTTACTTCTCTGGACCCCTGTCTAGCAGGGCGACTGACGTGATCTCCGGGGTGAATTTCCTATCTCCCATCCAATAATCAAGGTTCCTTTTGAAGAGGGCCAATGAGGCGTTCTGCTTGACATATATGGGCAGTCTATTCCAGAGTATGGGGAGTCTCTGGGTTAGGAACCTATCCCTCCAGCATGTTTTGTTCATTGTGATGACAAGGTTTAGATCCCTGGAGCATGTGGCTCTGAGGGATTGGGATTTCTTTAAGTGGAGCATGTCCAGCAACTCAAGGTTTGACATGGCCTTGTATGTTAAATAGAGATCACCTCTGAGTAGACAATATGCCACAGAGTATAGCTGGAGTTTTTTTAGACTGTCAGCATACGGTATCTGCTTTAGGCCTGTGATTCTTTTAGTGAGGTATTTCTGTGGCCTTTCCAGCTGTTGCAGATGTCTTGTGAGGTACATACCAAATGGGGCATTATACTCTATAATGGGTCTAATGGATGAGTGGGACAATGACCTCGTTTTTTCTGGATGAAAAGCCCTTCATGATGAGGTGTGCCACATAGAAGGATTTCCTGACTGTTGTGGCAATGTGGTTATCGAAAGTGAGACCACTGTCCACCTGTGTCCCTAAGTCTCTCATCACACTTTCAGTGTTTAGTGTCCTGCCACCTATGTGGTAATTCATGGGTACATGTTTTTTTTCCAAAGGGGATAACTATACCTTTCTTGGCATTAAGCTTGAGCCTATGGCTCTGGCACCAGGCATCTGTTTCTGTTAGGCCCTTTAGTAAAATATCCACATAATTTGGGGATTCAGTAATGACTCCAGTTTGCAGTCATCTGCGAACTTTGTTAGCCAGAGTCCCTTGGTGTTGGCCTGTACTTCAGAGAAGTAGATGCCAAGCAAGAGTGGTCCCAGGACTGAACCCTGAGGTACTCCACTTGTCTGGAGTTGGATTTGGAGTCAGCTACTTTTACAGTCAAGCCAGTTGGAAACCCATCGAGTGACGTAGAGATTTATGCCCAGCTTAGAAAGTTTATCTATGATTCCAGAGTGGTGGATGGTGTCAAAGGCCTTGGTGAGGTCTAGATAAGCTGTGTGGACCGCCTTACCCTTGTCCACAGCTCTTGAGACTGATTCGAAGACGTCAGTCAGATTCAGGAGACAAGGTCGGCCCTTCACAAACCCAAACTGGGTGGGGTTCAGTGTTTGAAGGTTGCCAAAGTCTTTGTTTATAAGTTCCATGATAATGGGTTCCATGCCCTTGCAGATCAGGCTTGTCAGACTGATGGGACTGTAGTTCCTGGGATCCAAGGCGGATCCTTCCTTGTGGAGCGGGATAAGTGTAGCTGTGCGCCACTCAATGGGCACGAAGCCTGAGGTGAGGCTATGATTAAACATGACACTTAGGTGAGGTGCCAGTTCATTTTGTAGTTCATGTAATACACAGCCAGGGATGTCATCTGGTCCAATGGATGCTGTATTCTTAGCTTTGGAGAGTGCGGTTTCTACCTGTGTGGCCATGATTATCTGAATTGGGCAGTCTTTAGGTGTTGCGATGGGCCCTTTAGGGGGTGAGAGGGGGGTGAAGTTGGCACTAAATCGATCTGCCAGGATATTGGCAATATCCTTGGGATGAGTATATTTAATACCATTCTGTTGTAGCTCAGAGCAGAACTGAGCATTGCGATTTAGATTCTTGACATAACTATAGAATGCCTTGTGGTTGTCTTTGGAATCTTTGGCAATTTTATTTTCGTAACTAGCTTTTGAGAATTTTATGAGGGATCTCAGCTTCTTACTGAGGCCGGTGAGGGAGTTTTTTTGCATCCTGGGATTTTCCTCTTTTCTGCAACAGTTTCTTCCTTCTGTTGTATAGTTTGTTCATAGCAGGGGGCCACCAGATTGGCTTCCTTTTTTTTGAGAAGAGCATCTTTGTTCTATTTGGGATGGCACGATTCATGCACGAATGGATGTGCTCGTACAGTGCCTTAGTGTAGGATTCTGCAGTCGAACTTCCAGATCCCGTCTGCGTGGGTGTTGTGAAGTTTATCACTTCTGATTTCAGTAGCATGAAGTTGGCTTTGGAGAAGTTTTTTAAGGAGGTTTCCTTACTGGGGGAGGGGGGTGGGATGTGGATGTCAAGGGTGATTTGCTTATGGTCAGACCTGACCAATGAGGGGGTGACCACTGGTGTGGAGCATCTATCACCCATGTTGGTAATGACCAGATGTTCATCGTGTTTCACTGTTGCAGTCATTACACTTGGGTTATCCTGCTGGCAGGCTAGCTGCAGTCGGCCTGAATTCCAAAGTCATGGTCCGGCGTCGGTTGCTGTTGCTTCTTCCCTGATGTCAGTGCGCCAGGGGCATAAAAGATGCAGCTGATGCCATTTTCTTCAGTCTTTCTTGCTGCGTGGTGCCCGAAGCAAAAGCAGTTTGCAAGTGCCGGTCGGCCGACTCCTTTTCGAAATTGAATTTCAGATCCGAAGTCTTCTATAAAGCTAAGTACCCCGTTGAGGAAACTTTTTTCTTTCTCCAGGCCGATGTCAGAAAAAGTTAACAATTGTATTTCTTGTGAGAAGCAAATACCGCATAAGGATTTTCATTCTTACTATATTCCTTGCCCGACTGCGGTGGTGGTGCTGCGGTAGCATTGTCGCCTCACAGTAAGATGTCCTGTTCGATTCTCAGAGTCTTCTGTGTGGAGACATGCTTGAATGGGCATACCTTCGTTGAAGGTTGTTCGTCAGGCCTGGCAAGTTGGTACGTAAAAATCTGATGCCAATCATTAGCGGACCGGAGTTCCGCTGTGGCGACCCCTAACCGGGAAAAGCCGAAAGATACAACAACTGTATTCCTTGCCTAAGCCCTGATCACGACGTTGCTAGTTGTCGGTTTTGTGGTAGATTTAACCAACGCACTGTTAAGCGTCTGTACAATTTTGCTTTTCATTACTTTTTCTGAAGGTTTAACTACATAATGCCGTTGGAACAGCCGACGACCGGAGTTCATAAAAAGCACAAGGAAAAAGAAAAGGACAGGCATCCGAGGTCCAAAACCGACGACGAAACCTCTTCTAGGCCAGTCGTTGGTTCGCTGGTTCTCAGTGAGGCGCTTTCGCAGCCCCTGACACCTGCTACCTCAGAGCCACAGGCCGCCTCCGACTCCCACATGGAGACGACTAGGCCTCTGGATACTCAAGGTATTGGGCCTTTGGAAACTAATCCCTCAGAAGGGTCCAGAGCTGCTGAGCAGGCATCGGCTTCTGAGGGTGTTTTCAGACCTACACAGCTTTATATCAAGCCAACTTCAGCATCCAAGACAAAGACTAAAACCATTTTAAAGACAAGGAAACAAGTACAGCATTCTCCAGGACAGACTTCCATGCCTAAGAAACAGATGCTCAAAATGGCCGAAGACCTAATTACTTTGATCAGGGGTTCCCATCCCCCTCCTGATGAGGCCTAGGCAAGACACTGAATATGATTCCTCTGATCAGGTTTCTATTTCCTCTGACTCCTCTTCAGAACAGGGATACTCTATTCCTCCCTATGAGGATTCTGATGCTGAAGAATCTATTCTTTCAGCTTCTCCTCCTGAGGATTACTCATTTGGGGAAACCCTGCATACCATGAGGGAGCATTTCCACTGGGAGAGCCAAGATTATTCAGATTCTAAGAAAAGGCTCAGAGACTTTCTTTTACTACCTCAGCACAGACCTCTTGCTGTTCCACCTGTTCTAGACATTATAGATAATGTATTTTCAGAGTCCGGCCTGTCTCCCGACTCTTTACCTCCTGCACCTGTTAAGCCAGACAGATACTACAGGGTTCCAAATTCTCATAAATTTCTATATAAAAACCCTGCTGCTGACCCAGAAACTATCTCTCAGGGTCCCAAAGGGGTCAAGGCTGCTACTGCAAAAAACCCTGTCCCCTCAGATAGAGATTCTGGAGCACTGGACAGATGGGGGGATAAAAGTTTACACTTCTGCTACCTTGGCTGTAAGGGCTTTAAATTGTCAGTTTCATATGCTTAAATATCAGCAATACTTAATGTATCTGTTAAAACAGAAAATGTTGACAAATTCTGAATGTTCTGAGAACAAGGAATTGCAGGATTTATTGCTTGCAGCTGGACAAGTGGGAAAACATACTTTGCAATATGGAAAACTGCAAGGTTACACTCACCAACACTCCTGTGCTTCCAAATAGTTAAAAAGAAAATATATGAAATGCAGGCATGGTGGCACAGTATGCGTAGAGCGTATCAATCAACAGCAGTCTGTATAACACACAAATACACTAATACGCTAGCTGCATACAGATAGAGTTACCAGTTAGTCAGTATCACCGTAAAAAGCAAAAGTATACCAAGTACTGTATCAGGCTTCCGTGGAACAATGGCTTGAAAACTCTTCAGCACCTCAAGCGTTCAACGGGACATATCCAAAGTCGTATAACAAAGAAAGCAGGTAAATGCAATGCAGGCTTGTTATTCAACGCCAGTATGCAAGTCAGTGCATACAAAAATAAGCTATCTGCTTGTAGATGGAGTCAACAGTTAATTCAAATAAAGTACCTGATTCAAGAGCAAAACTTCAGAGAACAATAGCTTGGAAACCTTCAATGACAAACCAAGCGTTCAACAGAGTATATCCAAGGTAGTTTATTCATATAAAAATCGGCAAGCGCTTTCAACTAGGTCTTCATCAGGCCGTTAAACAATTTAGACTGACAAAGCACTCATATTTATAACAAAACATCACAGTAGCAACGATATCATTTCCTGTTAAAATTTTAAACTGACAGAGCATCACAGTAATGGAAATGCCATTTCCTGTTACTACTAATTCAAAGTCTAAAAACATTTTAAATAGAAAATATATATAAAAAGATATGTAGTGATGTTGCACACAAAAGCTGACTGTATGTAGTTCCAAGACAAAAACTGTCATTGTACAAAAAACATATAATTGCATACACAATAAAATAAAATTACTGCTAAGAAATGTATCTAATTTATTAAAATTATTGTTAGTGAAAGCACTTATGCATTAGAAATCCATTCAAGATGCCACAATAAATAAAAAACTACTAATATTTGTATCATGGTGTAAACTCTCATGAAGTCAGAAATTTACCATCAAACATTATCACTAAAATATATATATGAAAAGCATATATATATATTAATTTATACATCTAGTAGGAAATATCTAATATGTTAAAAATATTATTATTAAGAACAATTCAACCCACCACAGTAGATGGAAATGAACTAACGTTGATGTCATGATGTAAAAGTCTCAAGAAGTCAGAAATTTACCACCAAAAAGTGTCACTGAATTATATATAAAAAATGTGTAAAATGATCCACATATCTATGAGGTCATTGCCTACACTAAGTACATATATATAAAGATATATATATATAAAAATATATATGTAAAAGGCCTCATAAACACTGACACTATATACACTAATGATACATCCACACAATGTGCAATAATATAGGTTAAAAATACCATAAATTGTTGTGACATGACATCATTATATAGTAATATAATGTTACCATAGATAACCTGCTACATAATAGGATGGCCGTACATAGCAACCCAAATATTCACAAATAGCTGTGTCATTTATAAATTGTGAGTGATGAAAAATACTCACTATTTTTGTATTTATATTTTATTTAAGTTTCCTGGCTTTAAGTATGGGTTTAATAGAGACCCTATCATTAATGCCAGGGCTGCGATCAGCTCTAAACCTAATAATCCATTTGGCTTCCATTTGTTCAGTAAGATTACTCAAGTCCCCTCTCCTTATCCCCGGTTTGTTCACATAGATAACTTGGAATAGAAACTTATGTTCTATTGATGTGTTATTTACATGTTTAGAGAGGGCATTGGATGTGCAGGATATCCTAATCTTATATATATGTTCTCTAATCCTCTCTTTAAACTTACGGTCAGTCTTGCCCACATAAAATGCTGGGCAAGATTGACATGTAGCCATGTACACGACATGTTTAGAGTTGCATGTTGCTGACATGGTGAATGTAAAAAGCTGCCCTGTGACAGGATGTGTAAAAGTATTACATTATTTCACATATTTACATTGGTTACATTTCTGACACTTTCTAGTAGCCCCATCTAGACTATCTGACATTATATTTCCAACTCTATTCGGACCACAGAGCATCCTATGCAGATTCAATTTGTTTCTATAAGAAAACTTGGGGGCCTCATCTATTATACTAGAAATCATAGGGTCTGTTAGTAGGACATCCCAATGTTTCCTGTAAATATCCTTGATATTATTGATGTCTTGTGTATAATGTAGGGGGATTCTGATGTTATTACTAGCTTGTACTGTTCCTGAGATAGCTGACTCATCACTTTGTTTACCAAAATAGGGCTGAGCTCTACCCTCTCTAAGCCTATCTATTCCAGAGAAATTCTCCTCAATCTCTTCATTCGTGTAGCATCTACTGGTAAACTTAGTTCTAAGTCCTTCCATCTCTCTAAGGAACCCAACATCATCAGAATTAAGCCTCGATGCCCGCATGGCTTGGCTCTTTAAAATATTTTTGAAAATATGTTTAGGATGCATACTACTATGATGTAGCAAACTATTTCTGTAGCACTCCTTCCTGTATACTCCAGTATTCAAATTACCATCAGGTAATTTCTCTATGTATACATCCAAATACGGAATAATGTCTCTAGATTTCACCATGGAGAAATTCAAGTAGTCAGTCTCATTATTCATCCTCCTATATAAATCATTCAATTCTTCTTCATTTCCCTTCCATATTAGAAAGAGGTCATCTACAAACCGGGTATAACATCCCATCTTGTTCTGAAATTCAGCCATCCGAAAGAGTGAAGTATCTTCCCAGTCAGCCATAATTAAGTTGGCGTAGCTGATCGCACAAGATGTGCCCATGGCTACGCCATCTTTTTGTATGTATATCATGCCATCAAAGGTAAAGATGTTATTTGTGAGAACTGTCTCCATTAGTTCACATAAGACACCAATCCTGCTCGTAGAGAGGACCCCGTCCCCTGTCAATCTCCTTTTTAGCCTAATTAATCCGTCTTTGTTTGGTATTACTGTGAACAGGGATTGTACATCAAAAGTTACTAGAATGCTTTCTTGCCCATCATTCACTACAGTTGTCTGTTCATATAATTTAATAAGGAATTGTTTGGTATCTTTTAATATATGTTCGTATTTGTCCACTATAGGTCTTAGTATTGATTCCAGATATAGGGATATAGGTTCAGTTATCCACCCTTTCCCAGCCACTATAGGCCTCATTGGTGGTTTAGTTCCATCCTTATGTATTTTTGGAATTCCTTGTATAATTGGAATGGTGGGGTATTCAACAAGTAAATATCTAAATAACTCTTCATTAATTCTCTCTTCATCTAGCATCTTGCTCAACCTAGATGCTACCTCAGTTATTATTCTATCTACTCTATTGGTATTAATCCTTTCATAGAATTTATTATCACTGAGCATCAACAGCATCTGGTCTTTATAGAATTCCATATCCATGACCACTACCGGGCCTCCTTTGTCTGCTGGTCGGATCATAATGTTTTTATCATTTTTAAGTGACCTAAGTGCTGTCCTTTGTCTTGGTCTTAAATTACCAGACCATCTCTTCTTACCATTTCTAATCTCATTCTCGTACAACTCCTGTTCAACCAATTGTGAGTATGCCTCTATCAACGCATGGTTATTAGGTACATATGTACTGGGTTTCCTGAAGGTGTGGAAATACTCGTACTATTGAAATCAACCTTCAGTTGTAATTCCCGTACAAAAAGTCTCAAATCAATCACATTATCAGTGATGTTACTCCTCGTGGAGGGAATAAACGTTAGACCATTTCTAATACACTAAGTTCATCTTCAGTAAGTTCTTTAGTTGATAAATTCCACACTAGGGATTCTTGTTCCCCTGCCAAATCTTTTTTAGTGTAGGTCCTACTTGTACCTGCTCTGCTGGTCTTTTCCTCTGTCTTCCTCTGCTTACAGAGCGTCCCTTGATGCCTCCCCCTCCCCCTCTCCATTGATTGGCGATCGGGAAAGGGGTATGTTTACTACCTATTTCACTTACTACATGTGCATCAACTATGTTGGTATTCTCCCCACTTTTATCTCTAATGATGTTGCTACTGTTGGTGGTATCCACATGTTCACAGATATCTATTCTCGTATTAGCTTCTTCGAAAATAGAAATGTTGTGAATGTTACTAATGGGTGATGCACAAGTATCATGGTGCACTATTGCTGTGGTCACTACATTTCTGTTACTTATATCTATCTGGTTATCCATATTCTTAGTAACAGTATCATTTTTATTAAAGCTCACAATACTTGGAATGCACTCATCACCAATCTTGTCTTTATTGTCATTCCTCCCCAGCATACATTAATTCTTTTCTAAGCTATTGCCTTGGGTTTTCTTCGACATGGGGTTGTCACTATCTACCCTGGGCCAGGTTGAAGACATTCCCCCTAGCAAAATTGGTGATATCCCTTCTCATTTTATCTTTCTTCTGCTGTAGCAGTTTTCTCTCAAAAAGAAAAACATTATCCAACATTCTATCCATGTAAGTTTCTGCAACATGCTTAGAGTATAAGTCAAATACACATTTCTGTTGCTTACATATTTTCTCCTTCAATGCAGTTTCTGTAGGTAAAAAATAACTATTAAGTAGTTCCATATATTTAAAACTTGTCTCTAAGTTAATCTGTTGCCATTTGTATAAAAGATCAGTATAAATAGTGCCTGTGGTGGGCATCTTCAAAATCCTGAGGCCCCTAGGTACAATCTTCTTTGCTATACATGCCTCAAAGTGTTGTCTTTGAAGCTGAAGACGTTTTAGTTTCAAAAAGTCACTTTCCATCTCATGTATTAAAGTATCTAGCCCTTCATGATTTTTATCAGTTCCATCATTATCATTCACTCCTGCTTTAAAGTAATAATTGAGCAAATGATTGGTCTCACTCTGAATGGCATCATGAAACCTGGTCGATTTGTCCAAACAGTTATGTTTATCATCCAACCGGACATTTGGGTTATACGGTAATTCAACAATTACATCCTCTGCATAGCTCTCCGCCATGAGTGCGTGAGTGTTAAACAACAATAAGGTATAAGGAAAACTGCAAGGTTACACTCACCAACACTCCTGTGCTTCCAAATAGTTAAAAAGAAAATATATGAAATGCAGGCGTGGTGGCACAGTATGCGTAGAGCGTATCAATCAACAGCAGTCTGTATAACACACAAATACACTAATACGCTAGCTGCATACAGATAGAGTTACCAGTTAGTCAGTATCACCGTAAAAAGCAAAAGTATACCAAGTACTGTATCAGGCTTCCGTGGAACAATGGCTTGAAAACTCTTCAGCACCTCAAGCGTTCAACGGGACATATCCAAAGTCGTATAACAAAGAAAGCAGGTAAATGCAATGCAGGCTTGTTATTCAACGCCAGTAAGCAAGTCAGTGCATACAAAAATAAGCTATCTGCTTGTAGATGGAGTCAACAGTTAATTCAAATAAAGTACCTGATTCAAGAGCAAAACTTCAGAGGAACAATAGCTTGGAAACCTTCAATGACAAACCAAGCGTTCAACAGAGTATATCCAAGGTAGTTTATTCATATAAAAATCGGCAAGCGCTTTCAACTAGGTCTTCATCAGGCCGTTAAACAATTTAGACTGACAAAGCACTCATATTTATAACAAAACATCACAGTAGCAACGATATCATTTCCTGTTAAAATTTTAAACTGACAGAGCATCACAGTAATGGAAATGCCATTTCCTGTTACTACTAATTCAAAGTCTAAAAACATTTTAAATAGAAAATATATATAAAAAGATATGTAGTGATAGTTGCACGCAAAAGCTGACTGTATGTAGTTCCAAGACAAAACACTGTCATTGTACAAAAAACATATAATTGCATACACAATAAAATAAAATTACTGCTAAGAAATGTATCTAATTTATTAAAATTATTGTTAGTGAAAGCACTTATGCATTAGAAATCCATTCAAGGTGCCACAATAAATAAAAAACTACTAATATTTGTATCATGGTGTAAACTCTCATGAAGTCAGAAATTTACCATCAAACATTATCACTAAAATATATATATGAAAAGCATATATATATATATATTAATTTATACATCTAGTAGGAAATATCTAATATGTTAAAAATATTATTATTAAGAACAATTCAACCCACCACAGTAGATGGAAACTAACAATAATTTTAATAAATTAGATACATTTCTTAGCAGTAATTTTATTCTATTGTGTATGCAATTATATGTTTTTTGTACAATGACAGTGTTTTGTCTTGGAACTACATACAGTCAGCTTTTGCGTGCAACTATCACTACATATCTTTTTATATATACCTTTTTTATATATATTTTCTATTTAAAATGTTTTTAGACTTTGAATTATGGCAACAAACCCTTTTTTGTTGATTAGACAGTTGGAGTGAGAATATAAAGCAATGTCAGGAGTATCCGGTTTGTAACTCCTGGGGATGGTGCTTCTCACTGCAAGCTAGTTGTCCTGTCTGCAGCTAGGTATTAGTGAAATTTCAGGCGTGCTTTTGCAGGAAAAATGTCAGTTAAGGTGTTTGTGTCTGTAGAGGGCACTACCCAAACACTTGAGGGGAAACTAATACGTAGACCCTGAAAATTTAAGGATGAAGTATTTAGGCAGATATTCTGAAGTTAGAAACAAATCCAGCAGTACTTACTGAAAACAAGGAATTAGCTTGTCAAGAATGATGAAAAGAGGGGAGTCGCATGAATGGCTACTGCCTGGCTACTACTAATGCTGGTCTCAGCACAGCTTCACTCTGCTGTGATACAATTCTCTCATCAGAAGCAAAACATTAGCACCAATCCAAGATGAGAAGCAGACTGCAGCCTGTCTGATGATCCACAGCCTTGTCTTAGGTGAGGGAAGGGTCAGTAGGCTTGTTGTAGCCTTTTGATTGGTCTGGTTGCTACTCGAGGCATCTACAGTCAGGAATGCTAGGTACAGATTCTTTGTGTATTATGCTGGATGTCCTGTATTTGTATAACTTGATGTTGGAGCTTTTCTCCCCGGGCCTCCGCTGAAAATGGACCTGGTCCAGTCGGAATTTCCCGGTTAACAAATGTAAAATAAAATAAATAAATAAATAATTGCTTAACCAGAAACGGCCAGGAATCAATGCACTATGCTTCTGATATCACTAGGAATAGAATATAAGCATAAATTCCTAGCTGTCACCTATGAAGCAGTTATTAGGCTTTCTGGTGATCAGCAGTCTGTAGGAAGTAATGTCCCTGTTCTCTTCCTCTCACCAGGATTAGAATATAAGCACAGATTCCAAGCTGTCACCTATGAAACAGTTATTAGGCTTTCTGCTGATCAGCAGTCTGTAGGAAGTAATGTCCCTGTTCTCTTCCTCTCATCAGGAGAAAACAGAAACACTAATCCCAAGATGACTACTGAGAGGCAGAATGTGGACTCTGCAATAACTGGTGGTCTTGCAATAGATGTTTAAAGGTGAGATGAAAAAATGGGTTAATAGCGTAAGCACTGCAGCGAGCACTAAGCAGTTAGATAGAAAAAGGGGATAATGTAAGTTTTAGTTATCTAAGTGGAGAGCCACTAATTTTAAAAGAGCAAGATAGATTGAAAGGAGGTGGGCACTTTGTATTCTGATTCTATGGAATACAGTGGGATGGCCAGTAAATTTAAATAGTTGAAAGGGAGTGATTTGACAAAATGATAATTTTGTGCTTATTCACAACAGCCAGTGAAAGGGGAGAGGCAAGGAGATGTGTGGTTAGATTAACATAAGGGGCAGATAATTAGAAAGATAGCTGTGTTAAGACCACAACAGGAACAAGGTGCAGGTGTGGGGAAAAAAAATTAAAAAACTATGTGCAACTCACAAGAAACACAGCTGTGGTCTCTTTCCAAGCTTTAATATGCAGTTAAAAGCAGAATACAGTAAAACACAGTGTAAAGAGACAAATCACAGTATACAGAATAGAAGAAGGTTGTAAAGTTATGGAAAACAGAAGGAAGCAAATGCAAACTAACCTTTCTTTCACAGCAAGTTGTGGCAGTCTGGGTGATATCCGGGAACAGTCAGTGCCACAATAAGTCTCTCTCTTGTTTTGGAGCATCTCACGACCGTAAGACCAGTCCAGTTTGTCAGGCTTTTGTTCCTAAAACCCTCCATAGTGGGCTCTCTTCCCTTTCTTTGTACCTTGAAAACCAGCTCCTGAAGCTTCTCGCAAAGGAAACAGTTGAAGGAACTTCCCGCCCTGAGGGTCAGCCATTAGCAAAGAAGAAGGTGAAAACATTGAAACCTGAATCTTTTGCTGTCCAACCTCTGTCAGGTGTTTCTCCTGATATTGTTGAGAACCCAGAGGCCCACCCGGCCTTCTCGGATCCTTCAGCCACGGCTGGTTTACAGGCCATCGAGGAACCAGCTGCCAGCACGTCCGTTCGTTGAGGCTATGCAGGCATCTGTTTTGGACGTTGCGTGGGAACCACAGCTGAATATTTCCGCGGAGCCTAGGAGTTCCTCAGATTTTAGTCAGGGAAGAAGTTTCTATCATGGTTATTGAATTCAGGCATATGTCAGGGCCTTTGCAGTTCTTTAGGGCTGATGTTCCTTTAAAGAAGAAACAAAATATATTTTTCCTGCTCCTAGGGATCCACAGTCTTAGTTGCAGGCTTTTATTCAAGATATATTTAATGCTTTGATGGCATTATAACCTCCTTCAAGAGTTTATATTCCTACTGCTCCTGGGTCCACCTCTCCACAAAAAAGGCCCAGGGAACAGGACTCCTGGAAAAAGACTCATTCTGATGTGGAATTCCTGGCTTATTCTTCACAAATTCCTTGTCCTTTGGACTGTGGGTGAGAGGAAGAAGCATCTAATAGTCCTGATACTCCATTTGAAGAAATTTCCTTTGGCGATGCCATCAACAGGATGATGGGATTTTTCATACGGGATTGTGCACAAGTTTCTAATATTCATAAAAGATAATGAGTTGTTGCAGATGGAAACCCCTAAACCTTCTGCTGTTCCTCCCGTTCTGGCTGCCTTGTTGAATGCTTTTTCCAATGCATCTAAAGGTCATGATTCTCTCCTGCCTGCTCCCAAGAAACCAGGTGGGTTTGATAGGGAGCCTGAAGACTGTAACTTTCTGTATAAATGTCCTGCTGCTGACCCCTCAGTGGTGTCTGTAGCTTCTGACAAGTCTTCTCAATTGCTTCCTTTACCTATGCTTTTACCTTCTGACAAAAGTAGTAGAACCATGAGCAGGTTAGGTAAAAGATCTGTTTCTCTGCTATCTTAACTTTCAGGGTATTAATTATCAGACCCATATGTTTAGGTATGTTCTGGCCATTCTTTTTCAAAGATCACCCAGACTCAGAGGGTAAAACGTCTGCTTTCTCCTTGTTGGGGACTTCCTCTTAAGTGGTTTAGCGTTCCATCAAATGCAGTTATGATGCTGCAGATGCTTCCTCTGCGACTGCTGCTTTAAGTTTTGCAATGAGAAGGTATTCTTGGCTTAGGCTTTAACCTTTACCCAATGACGTTAAAGCTAAATTGATGGATGCCCCTCATGACAGTAAGCTTTTGTTTGGTGAAGCTGCTGCTCTTTTTAAATTTCTTCAAGATAAAAGCAACACCTTGCAGGAACTTAAACATGTATTTATCTCTCCAGTGCCTAAATTCCAAAGAAACTACCAGAACAAGCCTGCCTTTGTTCGCAGGCAGTCCCATCCTTCTAAAAGCAAAGAGAGTGGTAAGAGGCCACCTCCTGTTAAGGCTACTCAGACTTTAAGGGTTCAGAAGCCTTCCTTACTTGATAAACCAGCGTGTGTGTGACTGTCTGTCTCTTCCCATCCACATTCCTCTTTCTCTTGTTATTTGGAATCCGGTAAATCAGGACTCTTGGGTTCTTTCCAGCATTCTCCAGGAGTACATTAAGATGTGGAAATCCTCCTTTTATGGGCATTCCTCAACCATGTCAGGATCAACTCCCCTTTTTCTCAGAGGTGCTTCAAGACCTTCTGACTCTGGGTACTGTCCAAGCGGTACCTGCATCCCAGAGGGGAGGGGATTTTACTACCGAATGTTTCTAGTGCCCAGGAAAGAGGGATCTTGGGAGACCTATTCTAGACCTCTCTCTTCTAAACAACAGGTACCCACCTTTCGAATGACTTAAGTTCAAACTCTCTTTTCTCTCCTATTCCCTCAGGCCTTTATGGTATCTCTGGATCTTAAGGATGCTTACCTTCATATTCTCATACATCCTCTTCTCAGGAAGTTTCTCTGTTGCTTCCTGGCATTTTCAGTTCTCTGCTTTTCCCTTTCGTCTTTCTGCTGCCCCAAGGGTTTTCACCAAATGTGTCACTCTTTTTGTAGCTTTTTGTAGGCTTCAGGGAGTCCAGGTTTTTCCTTACTTGGATGATCTTTTGATTCAGGCCTTCTCTCGTTCTGTTACTAAATCTTCAGTTTGTAATCTCTCTTCTTCAGAGTCTAGGGTTCACTGTAAATTATACAAACTCTTCTCTGAACCCTTCTCTCAAGACCTAGTTTTTCTGGGGTGCAGAATTCAAATGGTGCTTATGTTGGCATCCCTGCCCCCTCCTGAGGCCTTAACTCTCACTTCCTTCTTCCAAACTCTTCTCCCTTTGGCATCTGTGACAGCCAAGGAGTTTCTAAGGCCACTGAGTTTCATGGCATCCGCCATTCCAATGCTTCCTCTAGCCAAACTCTGAGTTAATTTCAGTGCCATCTCAAATTATAGTTTGGCTTCAACAAGCTTATCTTCTATTGTAGTTCCTCTTCTAACTTGCCTTCATAATGAATTTCGTTGATGGATTCAGCAGTTGTCTCTAAATCCGGGTCTACCTATTCATCCCCCTCTTCTCTCTCAAGAATTCTTCATAGATGCTTCAGACGTGATATGGGGGGCAACTTTTGGCTCCCTAAAGGTTCAGGGACTATGGTCAGCAGAAGGAGCACATCAGTATCAGAGATGAGAGCCCTTCTGCTGGATCTTCGGGCCTTTCATACTCTTCACCCCCTGGCCATTCAAGGTATTCACAGACAATACCACGGTTATGTGGTATATAAACAAACTGGGAGGTACAAGAGCTTAACTCCTTTGTCAGTTGACTCTCCTGGTTTGGGATCTTGCTGTCCAATATCAAGTGACTCTTCAGGCAGCCTATATCCCTTTAGGTCAGAACATAGTGGCAGACAGTCTGAGCAGGTCCTTGACTCAATCCCATGAATGGATGCCTCACAGGGATGTTTTTCTGGACATTGTCCACTAGTGGGGTAACTCGTCAAGTAGAGCTCTTTGCCTCCCATTTGAGCAGACAACTTCCACGGTTTTATGCCAGAGTCCCAGGTCCTCTAGTGTGGAAGGAGGATGTCCTGTCTTTTTCCTGGAGGGGGATGTGTCTTTATGCGTTCCCTGCCTTTCCTCTTATGCCGAAAGTTCTGTGCAAAATTCAGCAGGGCACTCCCAAAATCTTGTTGTCGACCCCCTTTTGACAACGACAGCATTTGTTCCCTCTCCTACTGCATCTAGCCAAGGGCAATCTCCACAAGTTACCTCACAGTGTGGACTTAATCACATAAGACAAGGGATCTGTCATTCATCCCCACCTGTCCACTCTTTAGTTGACATTGTGGGTGATAGGATTTCAATGCCTTATAGACAACTTTTTACTGAGGATGTGCTTAAGGTCCTTCAGGAGGCCAGAAAACCCACTACTAGAAAATTCTACTTCTCCAAATGGAAAAGGTTTTCTGTTTGATGTCTCTCTCGTAACCTGGACCTACTTACTGTGGATGTTCCTTTGGATGTTCATCGTGTTTCACTGTTGCAGTCATTACACCTGGGGTTATCCTGCTGGCAGCCGACCCGTAATCGGCCCGAGTTCCAAAGTCTTGGTCTGGCGTCGGTTGCTGTCGCCTCTTCCCTGACGTCAGTGCGCCAGGGGTATAAAAGTTGCAACCGACGCCATTTTCTCCAGTCTTTCTTGCCGCGCGGTGCCCGAAGCAATAAGCAGTTCGCAAGTGCCGGTCGGCCAACTCCTGAGATTTTCAAAATTTAATTTCAGAGCCGAAGTCTTCAATAAAGCTAAGTACCCCGTTGGGGAAACTTTTTCTTGCTCCAGAACAATGTCAGTAAAAGTTAATAATTGTATTTCTTGTGGGAAGCAAATACCTCATAAGGACTTTCACTCTTACTGCATTCTTTGCCTACGCCCTGACCACAACGTCACTTGTTGTCGGTTTTGTGCTGAATTTAATAAACGCACTATTAAACGTCTGTTTGATTTTGCTTCACATTATTTTGGACGAAGATTTAATTACATAATGCCGTCGGAACAATCAACGACAGAAATGTATAAAAAACGCAAAGAAAAAGACAGGCATCCGAAGTCCAAAACAGACGACGAAGCCTCTTCTAGGCCAGTCGCCAGTTCTCACTGAGGCGCTTTCGCAGCCCCTGACACCCGCTACCTCAGAGCCACAGGCCACAACCGACAGCTACGTGGAGACAGAGTCCTGTGGAAACTCAAGGTATTGGGCCTACGGAAAATATTCCCTCAGATGGGTCCGGAGCTGCTGAGCAGGCACCAGCTTCTGAGGGTGTTTTCAGACCTTCACAGCTTGCAATTAAAGCTACTACAGCAGCAAAGGCAAAGTCAAAAACACCATTAAAAACAAAGAAATGAGTGCAGCTTTCTCCAGACAGTCATCCATGCCAAAGAAACAGATGCTTAAAATGGCCGAAGACCTTATTACTTTAATCAGGGGCTCCCATCCCCCTCCTGACAAAAGGCCTAGGCAAGACACTGATTATGATTCCTCTGGTCAGGTTTCCATTTCCTCTGATTCTTCTTCTGACCAGGGCTATTCTCTTCCTCCCTATGAGGAATCTGATGCTGAAGAGTCCATTCCTTCAGCCTCACCGCCTGAGGATTATTCTTTTGGGGAAACCCTGCACACCATGAGGGAGCATTTCCATTGGGAGAGCCAGGATTACTCAGAATCCAAGAAAAGGCTAAGAGATTTCCTACTATTGCCTCAGCACAGGCCCTTGGCTTTCCCCACTGTACTTGATATTGTTGATGATGTTTTTTCTGAATCCAGTCTGTCTCCAGATTCTTTACCCCCTGCACCAGTAAAGCCAGACAGGTACTACAGGGATCCCTGACTCTCCTAAATTTCTTTACAAAAACCGTGCTGCGGACCCAGAAACTAATTCTCAGGTTCCAAAAGGAGTTAAAGCTTCCATTGCCAAAAATCCTGTCCCCTCAGATAGGGATTCCAGAGCTCTGGACATATGGGGGAAAAAAGTTTTTACACTTCTGCTACTTTAGCTGTAAGAGCTTTAAACTGTCACTTTCACATGCTTAAATATCAGCAGTATCTCATGTCATTGTTAAAACAGAAAATGGTTTCAAATATAGAAGGTCCTGACAGTAAAGAAATGCAGGATTTATTGCATGCAATTGAACAAGTGGGAAAGCATACTTTGCAATGTAGTTTTGATTCATTAGAGGCTTCTTGTAGAGCCGCAGTTACAGGATCAGTTATTCGAAGACCTGCTTGGTTGAAAGAACAAAGTTTACCTGACCATGTTAAAGTTAAATTATTGGATGCTCCACTACAGCATGATACTTTGTTTGGTGTTAAGGCAGAAGAGGTTTTAAAGAAAATGGAGGATAAAGCAAAATTAAGGTTAAGGTTTTAAAGAAAATGGAGGATAAAGAAAAGTCAATGCAAACCACAAAGAGGCAGATACAGACACCCACGAGGCAGATCTCAGCCCCAAGGTCCTACAGACCTAAACACTGGGGTGATTCAGCCCCCAAAGGAGGAGTAGACAAATCACAACCTTGTAGGAAACGGTCACAATGACTTCCCTCTGCAAATGCCAAGAACTTACCAGTTGGCAGCACCCCTAGGGGGAAAGCTAGCACTTTTCTCAAAAAATTGGCACATGATCACCCAAGACCAGTGGGTGTTGAATATAGTTTCTCAAGGGTACAGGTTCCACTTCCACACTTCCAAAACCAAAAGGTATGCCAAACCTGCCACAAAACCAATGGGCAGAGGCTCAAAAACAGATTGCAGCTCTTATGGATATGGGAGCAATTCAAAATGTTCCACAAGAAGAACAGGGCCAAGGATTTTACTCACGACTTTTCCTAGTACCCAGAAAGGACAAAGCATGGAGACCAATACTGGACCTGTCGATCCTAAATAATTTCCTGGATGTTCCAAAATTCAAAATGTTAACACTACAACAATTCTTGTCATTGCTGGGCAAAGAAGCTTTCCTGGTTACTTTGGATCTCAAGGAGGCATGCCTGCACATCCCAATCAGACAATCATGCAGAAGATTCCTCAGATTTATAGAGGCTCAATGCATTATCAATTCTCTGCACTGCCCTTTGGCTTATCTACTGTGCCTAGGGTCTTCACAAAATGCCTGGCACCAGTAATTGCATTTTGCAGACAAAAAGGAATTAAAATATATTCCTACTTGGACAACTGCCCTATTTAAGCAGAGAGCAAGGACATTCTTCTAAAGCACCTGGAGTTTGTAAAAAGATTACTAATTTGCCTAGGGTACACAGTAAACAAAAAGAAATCGAAACTAGTGCCCTCTCAAGAGATAATATTCCTGGGTGCAAGCTTAAATACAACTACCCAGATGGCTTATCTCACGCCAGGCAAACAAAGGTATCTGAATCATTACTTTCAAATGATGGCAACAAAGACCCAGCTCCCTGCAAGAAAAATTCTGCAGGCCCTGGGTTTCATGGCATCTTGCATTCTACTAATTCCTTATGCCAGACTGCATATGAGGAAACTACAATGGTATCTAAAAAGTGTTTGGACTCAGCATTGTCACAGCCTAGAGACAATCATAGCCTTGATTCCCTGCCTACAACAGGAGTTTCGATGGTGGTCCCAGGCCTGTCACCACAAGGGACAGCCTTTCACCTTACCTACAGCCAGGCAGACAATAACAACAGATGCATCGGATTACGCCTGGGGAGCACATATGGCAGGAAAATGTATTCAGGGCACATGGCCCAAGGAACAAATGCATCTTCACATCAATCAAAAAGAGATGCTAGCTGTACAGAATGCCCTGACAGCCTTCAAGGACCTAATACATCCAGGACAATTATTAAAAGACGGACAATACCACAGTTATGTGGTACATAAACAAGCAAGGGGGCACACATTCCGACCCCCTATGCAGACAAGCCATGACTTTGTAGAACACCGCACTGACTTACCAGGTACATCTGCAAGCACAATTCCTGCCAGGAACAAAAAATACACTGGCAGACGAACTAAGCAGAAATGTCATGGATCCTCACGAATGGAAGCTAAATCCACAAGTGTTCAACATGATAACAAGGGAATGGGGACGCCCAGACATAGATCTATTTGCCTCCCCTCACAATTGCCAATTACAGAAATTTTGCACAAGGACTTATCACTCTCAAGCATGGAAAGTGGATGCTCTGTCTTTCAACTGGAAACACCTGACAGTCTATGCCTTCCCTCCGATGCCTCTTCTCACCAAGGTGCTCCTAAAAGTCAGACGAGAGGCCAAAAATGATCCTGATTGCCCCAGACTGGCCACGCCAGCACTGGTACCCAATCTTAAAGATTTTGTCCCAAGGCCCGCCTTGGCCTCTACCTCAAATCCCTCATCTTCCGACACTGCAAAACAATCAGATTCTGCACAGCCAACTCAGAACCTTAAACCTGGCAGCATGGCAGATAATGTAGCCACTCAGACTGCACCTCTGTGTAAAGCAGTTATGGATGCAATTTTGGAAGCCAGGAGACCCAGCACTAGGAAATCTTATGCGGAAGAATGGAAGAGATTCTGTGCTTGGAACCAGGCACAAGGGCTCGACCCACTGGTCCCTAATATGCCTCAGATTTTACAATACCTGACTGAGATGTTGGACAAAGGCCTATCTTTTTCTTCTATTAAAATCCATGCCTCTACCATTTCAGCTCATTACAATACGGATCCTCCTATTTTTTCACATCCTCTATTACGACAGTACCTCAGAGGGGCAAAGAATATAAGACCCCCTAGGAGAGCACCAGTACCTATTTGGGACCTCAATTTTGTTGTAGAAAAACTAACACTGCCTCCTTTTGAACCAGCCAGCACAGCTGATCTAAAATTCTTGTCATGGAAGACTGCTCTGCTCCTAGCAATAACTTCAGCAAGAAGAGATGTTCTTCATCTCACATTGCTGCAGTCATAACCTGTGGGTAGTCCGCTGTCCTCGGTCGGCCCGAATACCAAAGTGTTAGGCTGGCGTCGGTCACTCAGATCTGACGTCAGTACGCCGTGGTACTAAAGCGCATGACCGACGCCATATCCTCAGTCTTTCTTGCCGCATGGTCCGAAGCAGAAGCAGCGTTTGCAAGTGCCGTTCGGCGTCCTGAAATTTTCGTATTCTGAGTTTTAGACCGAAGACCAAGTTGGGCTAAGTACCCCGTTGGGGAATATTTTTGTCTTTTCTTGCCTCAGTTAAATCCGGATGTCAGAAAAAGTGAATAATTGTATTTCTTGTGGGAAACAGATACCTCATAGGGATTACCATTCTCTCTGTATTCCTTGCCTGGGGCCTGAGCACGACGTAGTCGGGTGTCGTTTTTGTGCTAGATTTAATAAGCGCACCATTAAACGCAGGTTAGATTGTGCTAGGCTTGTCTTCGGTAAGCGGTGTAACTACAATATGCCGTCGGATCCTCCGCCCACCGCTAAGAAGCGTAAGGGAAAATCGTTAAAGTCCAAGCAGGATGAGTCGTCCGTTACGGACGCCGGTTCTTTAGAAACTACGGTGGAATCTGTGGATCCAGCCGAGGTTTCAGCTGAGTCTCAGGGGGAGCCTTTAATTTTGCTGGATGTGGCCTCTCAGGAGTCGGGTCAGGCTGAGGGGGCCTCTCAGGTCTCTGTAGTCCCTTCTTTGCATAAGGTGGTTAGGCCTTCTACTTCTGTCTCTAAAGTACCTTCCAAGGTCAGGCCTGGTTTGTCTTCCTCTGGCGTCCGCCCTAGTTCTGCAGGTTCTGTACCTAAAAAGCATATGCTGAAAATGGTAGAGGATTTGATTACCTTAATCAGGGGTTCTTTGCCCCCTCCAGATAAGAGGCCTAGGGTGGAGCCAGAGGTGGAAGGTTTGGAGCATTCCTCAGATTACTCAGAGTCTTCGGCTGAAGACATTCAGGATTTTCCTCCTTATTCTGATTCAGATGCAGAGGATTCTAGTTCTTCTGCTTCCCCTCCAGAGGATTTTTCTTTTTCTGAAACCCTGCATTCCATGAGGGAGCATTTTAAGTGGGAAGGTCAGGATTTCTCAGATTCTCGAAAGAGACTTAGGGAATTTTTGTTTTTACCACAGCATAGGCCCTTGGCTATATACCCCCTGTTTTGGATGTTTTCTCTGAAGCTTCCCTTAATCCTGATTCTTTGCCTCCTGCCCTGGTCAAGCCAGACAGGTATTACAGAGTGCCAGAGGCTCATAAATATTTGTATAAGAGCCCAAGAGCTGACCCGGAAACTATTAGCCAGGGACCTAAGGGTGTCAGGGCTTCTGTTGTAAAGAATCCAGTTCCTATGGATAAAGATTCTAGAGCTTTGGATAGGTGGGGTAAAAAAGTGTATACCTCTTCCACTCTAGCAATGAGGGCTTTGAATTGCCAGTTTCATATGCTGAAGTACCAGAATTTTCTCCTAAGTCAGTTAAAATCTAAGGTAGATGCTTTGGCAGAGGGCATAGAGTGTAAGGAATTGCAGGATTTAGTTCATGCCTCTGATCAGGTGGGTAAGCATTCTTTGCAGTGTGGTTTTGATGCTCTTCAGGCTTCTTCCAGGGTGGCTGTCACTGGATCAGTTATTCGTAGGCATGCCTGGCTTAAGGATCAGAACTTGTCAGAGCATGTTAAAGCTCGAATTTTGGATGCTCCCCTTCAATCTGAAGTTCTGTTTGGTTCTCCTGTGGAGTCAGTTTTGAAGAAAATGGAAGACAAAGCTAAGTCTATGCAGACAGTTAAGGATTTTTTACAGGTGCAGCCCCCTAAGTTTAGCAGAAATTGGCCTACTAAGGGATGGGCTTATCCTTCTTCTGATTTACAGTCTAGGGGCAGATCTAGACGTGGTAGGGGCAGAGCTCATGCTCAGGGTTCTTTCAGGCCTAGGACGTGGAGTTCCCTGCACAATCTTCAGGTGAGGGCAGGGGTCAGCCTTTTCGTAAACAGACCCAATGACCTGTATCTCCAGCTGCCAGATCCCTCCTGTCTGGCAGCTCCTCTGGGAGGAAAGTTGGCACTTTTCAGGCAAAATTGGCTTTTAGTCACCCAGGACAAATGGGTGTTGGACATTATAGACCGAGGCTACAAGTTTTATTTTCACACCTTGCCTCCTTTCAAAGGCATGCCAGACGTTACGCCTCAGCAAAAGTTGGAGGCTCACAAACAGATTTCTTTACTTTTAAAAATGGGGGCTATCCAGGGGGTCCCTCTGTCAGAAGTGGGCCTAGGATTTTATTCTCGCCTGTTTTTGGTACCAAAGAAAGGAAACACTTGGAGGCCAATTCTGGACTTGTCTATTCTCAACACATACCTGGACATTCCCAAATTCAAGATGTTAACTTTGCAACAGCTTCTGCCTCTGCTAGGCAAAGATCACTGGATGGTAACTCTGGATCTCAAAGAGGCTTATCTTCACATTCCTATCAGGCCCAGCTGCAGGAGGTTCCTGCGTTTTCGGGCTGGCACTTTTCATTATCAGTTCTCTGCATTGCCCTTTGGCTTATCTACTGCGCCCAGGGTATTCACAAAAGTCCTGGCTCCGGTGATAGCCTTCTTAAGACTAAGGGGAATACAAATTTATCCTTATTTTGACGATTGCCTGATTCTTGCTCAAGACAAAGTCAAGTTACTTCACCATCTTCAGTATGTTATGACAGTGTTAAGGTGCCTAGGGTATTCTGTGAACGAAACCCTCTCAGGACATGTGCTTTCTGGGTGTGAGACTGAACACAGCCTCTCAGATGGCGTTTTTGACCCCGGACAAACAAAGAAATCTTGCCCTTTACTTCCAGCAATTATCTCTACGGTCCAGGCTGACTGCAAGGACAGTCCTTCAGGCCTTGGGGTTCATGGCATCTTGTATTCTGGTGCTTCCCAATGCCAAACTGCATATGAGGAAGCTACAATGGTATCTCAAAAGCGTATGGACTCAACACTGCCACGATTTGGACACTGTCATTCAGATAATACCTTGCATCCAAAGGGAATTCTTGTGGTGGGCTCAGGAATGTCACCTAAACAAGGGACTCTCTGTGACCCGACCAGAGGCGAGTCAGATCTTAACGACAGATGCCTCAGACTTGGCTTGGGGAGCACACTTCAATGGGAAATGGGTTCAAGACACGTGGCCTCCCAGACTACAACATTTGCATATCAACATGAAGGAGATGTTAGCAGTCCAATTTGCCCTGATGGCCTTCAAGGATCTACTTCAGCCAGGACAGGTGTTGATTCAAACAGACAACACAACAGTCATGTGGTACATCAACAAGCAAGGGGGAACCCATTCGTACCCTCTTTGCAGACAAGCTATGATTTTGTGGGAGACTGCTCTCAGTTTGCACCTCACTCTTCAGGCAAGGTTTCTGCCGGGAGCACAGAACTCCTTAGCAGATGTTTTGAGCAGACAGATGGTGGATCCCCACGAATGGAAATTGGATCCTCATGTATTTCAACAGGTGACGGTGGCTTGGGGAACTCCAGACATAGATCTGTTCGCTTCTCCACTAAATTTCCAACTGCCAAAGTTTTGCACAAAGCTGTTTCACCCAAAAGCTTGGAAAGTGGATGCTCTATCATTCAGTTGGAACAACCTTCACGTCTATGCCTTTCCTCCTCTGCCTCTTCTTCCCAAGGTGCTCTTGAAGGTCAGACAGGACAAGCCTTGCATGATTCTAATAGCTCCAGATTGGCCACGTCAGCACTGGTACCCTCTGCTGAGGAGTTTAGTACGGCAGCCTCCTTGGCCTTTGCCATCAGTTCCACACCTTTTGTCCCAGGCAAGCAATCATTTCCGCAATGTCAGGATACAGTCCCTGCATCTGACAGCTTGGCATATTCTGTTTTAGACCCTGGGGGGTCGCAGCTTCCTCAACAAGTTTTGAATGTCATTTTGGAGGCCAGACGGCCTAGTACCAGGAAAGTTTATGCTGATAAATGGAGGAGATTTTTTCTTTGGAGCAAAACAAAGAGCTTTGATGTCTCTGTGCCTAATTTGAGTGTTTCACTTCAGTATCTTACAGAATTATTAGACAAGGGTTTGTCTTTCTCCTCTGTAAAAGTTCATGCTGCAGCCATTTCTGCTCACTATGACTGTGACCCTCCTTTATTCTCTCACCCTTTGTTTAAGCAATTTCTTTGAGGGGCAAAAAACATAAGACCCCCACGTAGAGCTCCTACTCCTTCCTGGGATCTCAATTTTGTGTTGGAAAAGCTCACTTTACCTCCTTTTGAACCTGCAGCTACTACGGAGTTGAAGTTTTTGTCTTGGAAGACTGCTTTTTTGTTGGCCATTACATCTGCTAGAAGGGTATCTGAATTACAGGCTCTAATGGCAGTTGAACCCTTCTTGATATTTCATAAGGATAGGGTCTCCCTGCGTACTAACCCTACTTTTATGCCTAAGGTTGTTTCTAATGTGGCATTAAACCAATCTATTCATTTGCCTGCATTTTATGCTGATCCCCAAAACAAGGGGGAAAAAATTTACACTCTTTGGATATTCACAGGCAGTTGCGTTATTATTTGAGCAGAACCAAAGGGTTCAGGCAGTCTCAACAGTTGTTTATTTATTTTGCTTTGGGTTCTCAGGGGAAACCTGTTTCAAAACAAACTATTTCTAAGTGGATTGGCCATTGTATTGCTTTTTGTTATTCTCATCATGGTAAGGAGGTTCCGGCTGGAATCAGACCTCATTCCACTAGGGCGACTGCCACTTCTACTGCTTTTAAGGGAGTAGCTACTAAAGATATTTTGGAGGCAGCTACTTGGAGTTCAGTGCACACTTTTTCTAAACATTACCATCTCCCTCTTTATTCCAAATCTAGGGCTGGGTTTGCCCCTGCAGTTTTACAGGGCATGTTAGCAGCTCCCAATGCTTTATGATTTTGCCAACCTCCCTTTACCTTTGCTTTGGGATTCTACCCACAGGTTATGACTGCAGCAATGTGAGATGAAGAACATAGTACAGTTTTGTACCTACCATAAATGTAGATGTTCGAAGATCCACATTGCTGCAGTCCAATTTACCCTCCCTCCTTCCCTCTGTAGTTTGGGGTGGTTGTGTGGTTTGTGTTGTAAATATTGTTTCTACATGGGTGATTGGGTGTTTTTCCTTTTTTGGCTATGGCCTTTCTTTTTAAGGCCTTCTGACATCTGGGGCAAGAAAGACTGAGGATATGGCGTCGGTCATGCGCTTTAGTACCACGGCGTACTGACGTCAGATCTGAGCGACCATGACCGACGCCAGCCTAATGCTTTGGTATTCGGGCCGACCGAGGACAGCGGACTACCCACAGGTTATGACTGCAGCAATGTGGATCTTCGAACATCTACATTTATGGTAGGTACAAAACTGTACTTTTTAGAGTTACAGGCATTGATGGCTGTGGAACCTTTCCTCATTTTTCACCAGGACAGGGTTTCTCTAAGGACGAACCCAACATTTATGCCAAAAGTGGTCTCCAATGTGGCCTTAAACCAAACTATTCATTTGCCTACTTTCTACCCAAATCCCCAGAATAAGGGGAAAGACTTCTGCACTCTTTGGATATACACAGGCAGCTACGATTTTACTTGGACAAAACAAAAGCTTACAGGAAAAACTGAGCAACTGTTTGTAGCATATACTGCAGGATCACAAGGAAAACCTGTTACAAAGCAGACAATCTCCAAATGGATAGGACACTGTATCAGCTTCTGTTATGCACAACATGGCAAATCTGTGCCTAAGGGCATTAGGCCTCATTCTACCAGAGCAGCGGCCACTTCAGCAGCTTTCCTCAGAGGCTTACCAACCAAAGACATTTTAGAAACTGCAACCTGGAGCTCAGTGCACACTTTTACCAAGGACTACCACCTACCTCTCTACTCCAAATCCAGAGCAGACTTTGCCACTGCAGTTCTGCAGGACTTGTTAGCCTCGCCAAATCCAATCTAGACCCAGCCACCCTACCTCAGCTTTGGGATTCTACCCAAGTGTAATGACTGCAACAGTGAAACACGATGAACATAGTACAGTTGTGTACCTACCATGAATGTAGATGTTCGAGTGTATTCACTGTTGCAGTCCTGGTTACCCACTCACCATCCCCCTCTTTGATGGGACTTTCCTGTACTTCTCAACTCCGTACAACCTATGTGGTGTATTTGCTTTTAGAAGAAGAAAATGTTTTTAGTGATATATGCATGGTTGTTTGGCATATTTTTTTTATCTTTACAGCCTTCATATCTGGGGGCACCTGACATCTGGGGCAAGAAAAACTGAAGAAAATGGCGTTGGTTGCAACTTTTATACCCCTGGTGCACTGATGTCAGGGAAGAGGCGACAGCAACCGACGCCGGACCAAGACTTTGGAACTTGGGCTGACTACAGGTTGCCTGCCAGCAGGATAACCCCTGGTGTAATGACTGCAACAGTGAATACACTCGAACATCTACATTTATGGTAGGTACATAACTGTACTTTCTCTCTTATTTATGCGAGTTGCTCAATACTAGTTTGGCCCATCTGTTAAGTAAGGAATACTCCTGCAGTGAAGGTGAGAACATCTACTGCTATGGTAAGATTTTTCCACAGCTGTACTTTCTTTCCTGTACTCCATCACAAATTGCAAGCAGAGATTGTAGAACCAATTCCTGTATGACAAAAAAGGATTTTATACCTGAATCTTTTTCGTACCCAAAAGGCACTGCTGTAGAGACCACTGTTAATTTGTCATACCTAAATAACGTTTGGAAAGTTCCCAAATTCAAAACAGTCACCCTGCAGACTGCCCTGTCCCTTTCCTTAGGACCACTGTTTCATGGTGACTTTTCTAATGCAGGATGCTTATTACATGCCAGTTGCTCACAACTTCAGATTGAACCTACAGATGTTCTTCTCACATATTCACAAAGAATTGCCTCCCTGGGGTGTATGATGGACACAGAAAAAAAGTATGGCCTTTCTAACAGAAGACAAAGTTCTGACTGTTCAGAACATTTTCAGAGATTTTTCTTTTCAAGAAGTTGCTTCTGCAAGACATTTTCTCAAAGTTCTAGGCCTCTTGGTGTTATTGCTCCTCATGACACCACAAGCCAGACTCCACATGAGAAAGAAACAATGGTACTTAATTTATTTTTTTAATTGGACCCAGCACCAGCTTTCCTTGGGGTTCCAGGTATCTGTGCTGGTTTTTGAAATGAGAATTATGGTAGTGGAGGGATCAGATGTCTCTCAGTCCTTTCTCTTCCAGACCCCTATTCAGTCAGTCCCGATGGACTTGTCCAATTTTGCATAGGAAACAGTGTCCAGGGGAGTTCAAGTGCAAGGCACATAGGATCCTTTGTGCACTACAAAACACATAAACATCAAAGAAATGTTAGCAGTGATTTAGATCTTAAAAGTTCTTCATGTTTATGGTCTCCAGGTCCCCTTTTATAGATCCCAGACAACACCACAGTCTTGAACAAGCAAGGGGGTGCAAGGTCATAACCTCTTTGCCAATGCAGCTATGGCTTTCTAGCTAACCTTACATCATTCTCTGATGCTTCAGGCATCATACATCCCATCAGAGTGAAACCTAGTGGCAGCCAGGCTAAATAGACCCTAATGGATCTTCACGAGTGGAAAGTCAGGACAGAGGTCTGCATGGATTTGGTCCACATGTGGTGAACACTTCAAATAGTTCTGTTCTCCTCCTTTCAAAGTAGGCAGTTGGAAAAAATTCTCTTAGAGGCATCCTTGCAGCCATGCTTGGAGGACAAAAGCATTCTCCTTCCCTTGTACAGTTCCTTTATTCATTTCCAATCTTTCCAGTAATTTCCAAGGTACTTCTAAAGATTCAGAATTAATTACTAAATATTGTTGTGGTGATCCCCTTTTGGCCCTGGCAAAGTTGGTTTTCCCTTTTAATGGAATTGGCCAAAGGCAATTACCACAAGCATCCTTACAATCTGGATCTGTTCACACAGTATCAAGGGCGACTGGTGTACCCCAACTAGCTTAGAGCATTTACAGCTGACTGTCTGGATGATTCTGTTTTGATACCCTTTTAGGCATTTGTTCCAAGAGAATGTGCAGCAGGTATTGAAGGAGGCAAGAAAGCCTGCAACTAGAAAATTGTGTGTACACAAGTGGACGAGTTTTTTTTAAGTGGTGCCTAACCAATATCGGGGCTAGGTATGCTGTCTACCCCTTTGGTTTTGAAGTATTTGTATGAGCAACTCAATAATGGCTTGTCTTCTGCATCGGTCAAGGTGCAACTTAGTTTGTCCCATGTTTCTCCTTATCTTTTGTGTTTTATGTGGCAAGCAATTTATAAAAGAATTGCTGCACTTCAGATCCCCCCAAAAAAAATAAATCCTCCTCCTTGGGATCCTAACTTTGTCTTTGAAAAAAAAATGATCTTATGTACTTTTGAACCTGCCTGTCTGATTTGAAGTTTATCACTTAGAAATCTGTTTTCTTATTGCTCTGACGTCTGCAAAAAAGAGTCTCTTGAGCTGCAAACTGTCATGGTGGAATCGACCTGCTCTGATTTTCCAGAAAGACAGAGTCATTTTGCGCACTAATCCTTCTTTCACACCAAACACTATTAATGAATTTATCATGACTCAAGCCATCAGTCTCCCAGTTTTCCCTTCCAGAACCTAAAAACAAGGGAGAAGAAGGATCTGCATACCTTGGATGTGCACACTGAGGTTCCCAGCTTTAAACCTGAAGCAGAATCTTGTGGTGGTTACTGTTTTATTAGTCATAAGTGACCCAGTGGTATCATCTAATAGCCAGAATAGGTAAGTAAATTGTGACATGACAGGCTTAATCCATTTCAGAGATGTGCATATTTTATGGGTATTATCTTGCCTTCTGCCCTATCATTGTTCATCTTCTTTTCATCATACAGCTGTTCTACTCGTATCTTTACTTTTCAGTTGTTGCTGCTTGTTTTTCATGCTCTTGAGTATCTCAGTATCTATAGTGCCTAAGAATAAGTAAGTTTTTTTTTATGTTTTTATCCTTCATACGTGTGTTAGAGATGTCCAGCTGTCTTTGCACACCTTTACATAATGGGTATTCTTGTGACATAAATTACATGTCTCCATCTGTAACAATTGATAGGTCATTTTCTTAAGGTTCTTCTTCCAGC
This sequence comes from Protopterus annectens, assembly GCF_019279795.1. NCBI lineage: Eukaryota > Metazoa > Chordata > Ceratodontiformes > Protopteridae > Protopterus > Protopterus annectens. The sequence continues at coordinate 589,561,586 of NC_056736.1, read as the reverse complement.
TACATCTTCTGTAGTTTGTATGAATTTGTTGGACTTCTTGGCCAAGCTTTACTTTACTGTCATCAGAATGCCTTATTTTATTCTGACTGTAGGTCTTAAAATGCCAACTTCTTTATAAATTATTGTTATTTTATTAACAGTAATCTCACTGGTTTTACACACTGCGTCTTTAATTCATGTTGGTGATAATAAAGCATTTGTGTAGGGACATTTGTTGTTCTGAGAGATTTCATCACTGTTCTCTCCGATGTTCATCGTGCATACAGCTGCAGTCATAACAGATGGGTTCTCCTGCGGTCAGGCGGGTCCTCGGTCGGCCGAATTCCAAAGTCTAGGTCCGGCGTCGGTTGTTGTCGCTTTCTTTCCTGACGTCAGTGTGACAGGGGTATATAAGACACAGCCGACGCCATTTTCTTCAGTCTTTTTTGCCACGCGGTGCCTGAAGCAGAAGCAGTTCGCAAGTGCCAGTCGGCCAGCTCCCGAAATTACGAAAATTTGGAAACCGAAGTCTTCTTTAAAGCTAAGTACCCCGTTGGGGAAACTTTTCTTGCCTCAGACCGATGTCAGACAAAGTTAACAATTGTATTTCTTGTGGGAAGCAAATACCGCATAAGGCTTTCCATTCCCTCTGTATACCTTGTTTAGGCCCAGACCACGACGTCTCGGGCTGTCGCTTTTGTGCTTCTTTCAATAAACACACTATTAAGCGTCGGGCGGAGTTCGCCCAGCACTTTTTTGGTAAAGCTTTTAATTATAAAATGTCGTCGGAGACTCCGACTACCGTTTTGTCCAAAAAACGCAAGGACAAAGACCGACACGCGAGGTCCGCGGTCTCCTTCGACACCACGCCAAAACCGGCTATACGTGCTCCGGTTCTCAGCGAGGCGCCTACGCAGCCCCTGACTACTGACAACACTTCTCTGGCAGTGTCTTCTGTAAGCGAGACCGCAGGTCCCTCGGCCCATACCCTGACTACAGCTACCGAAGCCACTGAGAGTGTTGAGCCTCTTAATGTGGACAGGTCCACTTCCACCCATGGTGTATTCAGACCTTCTTCCTTTTCCATAAAGGCCTTTACTAAGTCTAAATCAGCCATGCATTCCAAGAGGCCTGTTGCACAGGGCCCATCTCCAGGCCCCATGCCTAAAAAGCAGATGCTCAAAATGGCTGAGGATTTAATTACTCTTATCAGGGGTTCCCAACCCCCACCGGACAAGAGACCCAGAGTGGAGGAAGATTCTCCCTCTTCTGACCAGGGCTCCATTATTTCAGAACATTCTGATGAAGAGGAACATTCGTACTCCCCTTTTGAAGATTCTGATGCAGAGCAGTCCATCCCTTCTGTATCCCCCCAGAGGACTTTTCTTTCGGGGAAGCCTTGCATACCTTGAGGGAACACTTCCATTGGGAAGGCCAAGATTTTTCAGATTCCAAGAAAAGGCTTAGGGAATTTCTTTTGCTACCTCAGCACAGACCTCTGGCGATACCTCCTGTCTTGCACATTCTTGATGATGTTTACTTGGAGGCTTGCCTTAATCCGGATTCCCTGCCTCCTGCCCCAGTCAAGCCTGATAGGTACTACAGAGTTCCTAACTCACACCAATTTCTTTACAAAAGCCATAATGCTGACCCAGAAACCATTTCTCAAGGCCCCAAGGGAATGAAGGCCTCTACTGCTAAGAATCCATTACCTTCCGAGAGAGAGTCTAGATCCTTAGAAAGGTGGGGAAAAAAGGTATATACCTTGGCCACCCTAGCCATGAGGGCCTTACATTGTCACTTCCATATGCTTAAATATCAGCAGTTTCTGTTATCACAATTAAAGAATAAAATGTCACAACCTGAACAACCATATTTGAAGGAGTTGCAGGATATGATTCATAGTGCAGAACAAGTGGGTAAACACACCTTACAATGTGGCTATGATGCTCTAGAGGCCTCAAGTAGAGCTGCTGTTACAGGATCAGTCATTCGTAGACATGCCTGGCTTAGGGAACAAACCTTGCCTGATCATGTTAAGGCTAAACTACTAGATGCTCCTTTACAAAAGGATGTATTATTTGGTACTAATGCTGAGGAGATACTACGGAAAATGGAAGAAAAAGCTAAATCTATGCAAACTGTCAAAGCTTTTCTACAGGTACAACCACCACGTTTTAGCAGAAATTGGCCTTCAAAAAACTGGTTCTTTCCAGCCACGGACAAGCCCCAAAGAGGTAGATACAGGCACACAAGTGGCAGAGGACAATCTCAAGGATCATATAGAGGCAGACAGTGGCAATCTCCAGCACCAAGAGGTGGCGAAGACAATGCACAACAATACAGGAAACAAACCCAATGACTTTCCCCTTTGCATGCCAAGCAAGGCTCAGGTGGTAGCACCCTTGGGAGGAAAGCTGGCATTATTTTTAAAAAATTGGCATATTGTCACAAAAGACAAATGGATCCTGGACATTATAAACAGAGGCTACAGATTTCATTTTCACACTCTTCCAAAAATGAGAGGCATGCCGAACCTGCCACACAATCAAAGGGCAGAGGCTCAAATACAAATTTCAAAGCTCATGGACATGAAAGCTATTCAAGAGGTACCTACTCACGAACAAGGTCAAGGTTTTTATTCCAGACTATTCCTGGTACCAAGGAAGGGAACCGACTGGAGACTCATTTTGGACTTCTCCATCCTAAACACATTCCTACTCGTACCAAAGTTCAAGATGCTCACCTTACAGCAGCTTCTTTCCATGCTGGGCAAGGAGTCTTGGCTGGTAACACTGGACCTCAAGGAGGCATACCTGCATGTCCCAATCAGACAAAGCTGCAGAAGATACCTCAGATTTCTTGCAGGTTCAATCCACTATCAATTCTCTGCATTGCCCTTTGGCTTATCTACTGCACCCAGAGTATTCACGAAATGCCTGGCATCAGTAATTGCCTACTGCAGACTTCAAGGGATACAAATTTACCCTTATTTGGATGATTGCCTGATCCAAGCGGACAGCAAAGACATAACATCTGGCTTATGTAACACGGTTATTGCATTCTCTGGGATACACAGTCAACAAAGAGAAATCCAGGCTAACACCATCTCAGAAAATAATTTTCCTGGGTGCCAACCTGGACACAAACACCCAGATGGCCTATCTTACGCCAGAAAAACAGGGGCAACTAACTCAGTACTTCAAGATGCTAGCAATTTGTACCAGGCTAACTGCAAGGAAAATCCTGCAGGCTCTGGGCTTCATGGCATCTTGCATTCTTTTAATCCAATGTGCAAAGTTGCATATGAGGAAACTTCAATGGTACCTAAAAAACCTATGGTCTCAACACAGCCACAGTTTGGAAACAATATTACCACTAATTCCATGCTTGCAAAAGGAATTTCTATGGTGGGCCCAAGCATGCCAAACAACCACAGGTCTACCATTCTGCAAGCCTCAAGCAAATCAAGTCATCACAACAGACGCCTCAGACTACGCCTGGGGAGCACACATGACAGACAGGTGCATTCAGGGCAAATGGTCCCAAAAGGAAAAGCACCTTCACATCAATCAAAAGGAAGTGCTAGCAGTGATAAATGCAATTACAGCTTTCAAGGACCTCCTACATCCAGGGCAATTATTGATAAGAACAGACAACACCACAGTAATGTGGTACATAAACAAACAAGGCGGAACACATTCATACCCCCTGTGCAGGCTGGTCATGTCACTTTGGAACATGGCTCTGGAATGGCAAATCGAGCTCCAAGCACGGTACCTGCCAGGTTTGGAAAACACGCTGGCAGACAATCTAAGCAGAAATATGACAGACCCGCACGAATGGAAGCTGCATCGTCAAGTGTTTGCAAAGATAATCCAAGCGTGGGGAAGGCCAGACATAGATCTCTTTGCCTCCCACAAGAATCATCAATTGGCAAAATTCTGTTCAAGGGCCTGGAGAGTGGACACCCTTTCCTTCAGTTGGGCAGCAAGGACAGTTTACGCCTTCCCACCTTTGCCTCTACTGCCCAAGGTGCTCTTGAAAGCAAGAGCAGACAGACCAAAGATGATACTGATTGCTCCAGACTGGCCAAGACAACACTGGTACCCACTCCTGAGGAGTCTTAACACATTCTCCTCCCTGGACCCTACCTCTAATGCCTCTTCTCCTGACTCAGCACGGCTACAAAACTCTTCACAGTCAGCTGAAAACACTCAATCTGGCTGCATGGAAAATTCCTTAACACCACAACAGACCCTACTCTCCAAGGAGGTGCAGGATGTTATTTTGGAGGCCAGAAGGCCATCTACTAGAAAAGCTTACTCCGCAAAATGGAAACGGTTTTGCGCTTGGAATGAGAAAAAGGGCCAGGATCCTAGAAAACTGAATTTGCCTCAGATATTACAGTATCTAGCTGAGCTGTTGAACAGTGGACTTTCATTTTCCTCCATCAAAATCCATGCCTCAGCCTTTCTGCAGAATACAACACTGATCCACCCTTATTCTCTCACCCACTCTTAAGGCAGTTCCTCAGAGGGGCTAAGAATATAAGACCCCCAAGGAAACAACCAATACCAGCCTGGGATCTTAATTACATTCTAGAAAAATTAACATTGCCTCCCTTTGAACCAGCTGCCTCACCAGATTTGCAATATTTGTCCTGGAAAACCGCTTTCCTTCTGGCTATTACCTCAGCTCGTAGGGTCTCGGAACTACAAGCCCTCATGGCTGTGCAGCCCTTTCTCATCTTCCATCAGGACAGGGTTTCCCTACGAACCAACCCGTCATTTATGCCTAAGGTAGTATCCAAGGTAGCTTTAAATCAGGCCATACACTTGCCTACCTTTTACCCCAATCCTCAAAACAAAGGGGAAAGGCTGCTACATTCCTTAGACATCCATAGACAGCTACGTTACTATTTGGACAGAACAAAGCCTTTCAGGAAATCAGAACAACTCTTTGTGTCCTATGCTGTAGGAGCTCAAGGGAAGCCAATTTCCAAACAGACAATTTCTAAATGGATAGGCCACTGCATACGGTTTTGTTACTCCTTTCATGGCAAATCTGTACCTACAGGCATCAGATCCCACTCCACAAGGGCCACAGCTACCTCTGCAGCCTTCCTCAGAGGAGTCTCTCTATCAAAGATATTTTGGAGGCAGCCACTTGGAGTTCTGTGCATGCCTTCACTAAACACTACCACCTACCTTTATACTCCAAAACTAGAGCAGGCTTTGCCACTGCTGTGTTGCAGGGCATTCTGGCTCCTCCCAGTTCCACCTAGTGCCTACCACCCTGTGCGTAGCCTTGGGATTCTACCCATCTGTTATGACTGCAGCTGTATGCACGATGAACATAGTACAGTTTTGTACCTACCATAAATGTAGATGTTCGAGTGCTAATCCAGCTGCAGTCCAGGTTTCCCTCCCTCCTTCCCCTCTGGGTACAGACCTAGTGGCTAACTCCTCATCTTACAACCTGATTGGGTTATCCTCTATGGTGTATTTGCTTGCAACTACTGATTTTTGATTATTTTGCATTGCATGATTTTATATATATATATATATATATATATATATATATATATCTATATATATATATATATATATATATATATATATTTTGCCTTCCTTCTGGGGGGCACCTGACATCTGGGGCAAGAAAGACTGAAGAAAATGGTGTCGGCTGTGTCTTATATACCCCTGTCGCACTGACGTCAGGAAAGAAAGCAACAACAACCGACGCCGGACCTAGACTTTGGAATTCGGCCGACTGAGGACCCGCCTGACGGCAGGAGAACCCATCTGTTATGACTGCAGCTGTATTAGCACTCGAACATCTACATTTATGGTAGGTACAAAACTATACTATTCACTGACTGCAAAGAAAGGTTGGCTTATACATAGTTTTGTTTACAGAGACTTGTCTTCCAGAGCCTTTCCTTGGCTTGTAGGTAATGTTTCTTCATGTTTGTTGTGAACTTCTTATAGGAAAGAGTGACTTGCCTCAGTTATTTATTTTTTATTTCTTCACTTTTAATAGCTCCTCAGTATGATGGGGGTGGAGTGGTGAATTAGTGAGATAGCCTGTGCATGTTAGAAAGTGTTTCAGGATAGCCTTCGTCCATTTTCTTTCATTTGCCTGGCTTTAACATGTACTGGATGCATTTGCTAAGTCTTGCCTGTTGGTGATAACCCATGTGAAGATTGGAGGAAGATGGGCGAAGGCTGCCAGCCTAGTCAAATAGAATTTGATACATAATTCTATCAATTGTATAAATAAATGTAAAATACAGGCTTGTGTTTTTAAATGAAAGAAAACACTGTATAATGTGAACTTCAAGATTGTTGCAACATTGCCATCTGCTGTAAGGAAAACCAAGCCAAGCATTTCAAATGTGTCTTTTGAAGCTGAAAAGATCTTATGAATCTCTTTGGTGTTTACAAGTCAGCTCCAGTGAGTCTGGATGAAGGTTTCAGGCCCATTGTTTTAAGGTTAAAGTTAAGGGCCAGAATATACATATGGAAGGTGCTTTATTGCTCTGGTTTCTGCTAGAGTGTATATGTGAAATGCCTTTTATTGTTGTAGTCTGAGCAGGTGTTAGCTTGCTAAATAATGCAGTTTGTGGCCTGTGTTTAAAAACTGTTGTTGAGTGAGAGACAGAAGAGCATTTTGATCTTGGACATCTAACCCAGCACTGCTTATGCTTTATGTATGTAAATGGGATTATAGCACTGTGTTAAGATTAGAAAGTTAGATTGTGTTTTTCTTTGACATCATACCTGTCCTACTGTATTGTTTTAAGTTTCTGTGTGATCTCTGAACTTTTGGATATCTCTGTGGTGTAGTGGTAGTATTGTCTTGTGTTTTAATTATTTATTATTAAATATTTTAAAACCTTTACCCTGTGGCTGGTTTATGTAGAGATAATTTAGCCTCTAAAGTACATTACATATTTACATTAAGCCTTGACTGTTTAGTCATACTACCATTGGATTATAATATTGCACAGTAATAATTGGACACCTTTTAAGGGCCTTTTAGTAGCTGATAATTATTAGCTGGGTGGTGGCAGGAATTACTACCGTATGGTCTGGATAATAGGGGCATAGCTGGAGAACCTGTGCCAGCATTTTCCCAGGAGGGTCTGTGTGGTTGTATAACCTCTTCTCAAAGTGTGTGTGTATTGTGTCAGCTACTTGGGCAGGGACACGAAGCACTGGTTGGACATGGAGGGTACTGGAAGATTTAGCTTGCCCAGCTAGGCTGAGACCTGGACCCTATAGCTGTGCCAGTGGGGAGTCTTATTGGGGACCTGGTGAGCAAGGGAGCAACCAGCCCCAGACTGACTGTGCTCTCTGTGTGCACTTAAGGGAAATTGTACTTTTACTGTGTGTATTAGTTGTCCTTTCCTCTTCTAGGAGACGACCTCCCTGATGATGGTGGTGAGGATTGAGGCTCCTTGATTGCTGGGCCAGGGCACAGTCATCACATATTGAGGCTCTTTGATTGCTGGGCCAGGGCACGGTCATCACATATTGGTGGCAGTGATTGGGATAGCCTATCACATATTGGTTTGCTGTGGTGGGATCCACATCACATATTGATTAGTTGGCAAACACTAATTGGCTTGTAGTGGTGTGGGTAGAGCGAATTCCTGTAGCTTATGTACAGTGATCTCTAAAAGTGTTTTGTACTCTAAAACAACCACGCAGTGTATAGTCAGAGTTCAGATCACAATTATTTTATTTCTTTTGTTAGCTTAGTGTTAGGGTGAGCAGGCAGCATGTCAGCAGAGGAGTATGGAAAGCTGACAAGGAGCCAGCTTGCGGAGATGTACCAGGCTAGGGGCCTGGTGCATGGAAACCTGACTAAGGCAGACCTGATTGCAGCTGCATCAGAAAACAGCAGCCTGGAGGACAGTCAGACTTGATAGTGGATATACAATATCCTCGGAGAATGGACAGCTCAACCTTTCTGCACTGGACTTAAGAATCCAGCTGGAGCTAAAGAGACTTGAGTTGGAGGCCAGGCGTATGGAACTAGAAGCAGCTGAGAAAATGAGGAGTTTACAAGCTGAGGAAAATGAACGGCAGAGGAGGCATGAGAGGGAAATGCTGATTCTTCGCCAGAGTCATGGAGGTAATGGGGAAGGGAGTAACCGGACCCTAGAAGCACAAAAGGTCAGTACATTTCTTCCACAGTTTAAAGAGGGGGATCATTTTGATAGCTTCATTCATATGCTTGAGTGGATATGTAAACCGTATGAAGTTGACCAAGGGCTCTGGGTACGGTTCCCGACCCCCTTACTCCATGGTAAAGCTGTAACTTCTTTAGCAAAAATGCATGACACTGACTGTTTTTGATTATACTGCTGTAAAAAGACACTTGCTGGAATGTTTTAAGCTAACGCCTGAAATGTATAGGAAAAAGTTTCATGAGCATAGACGTAAGGCAGATGAAAATGTATGTGAATATGTTGTTGAACTGAGCACTTATTTTCATAGCTGGGTGAGTGGATGTCAGGTTACCACTTTGAAGGGCTGGCAGACCCTTTGGTGAGGGAACAAGCCCTTAGCACTTTGCCTGAGGACATGAGCATCTGGTTAGCTGATAGACAATGTGCTACTTCAGATGAGTTGGGGAAGAAGGGAGACCTATACCTAGCAAGCAGGGCAGCCCTGCACAGGAAAGCGACCCCCAGTACTGCTCATGGGACTAAAGGAACCCATGATGGGTAGCACAGACTACCCCAACAGAATCAGCCAGTAGCAGGGGAAGCCACTAGTCCAGGTACATGTCCAGGAGCTAGGGTTAAATGTTTTGAATGCAACCAGTGGGGCCATGTAGCATACAGATGTCCACAGAGGCAAGTTGGGGAACCAAAGGTGAGGGAGCCAGTAAGTGGGAAAGTCAAAATGCCAATAGTAGGTTGTCTTGGGACAACAAGGGTACCAAACTACCACTAGAGGGTTATATTCTAGTGTAGTGAATGGCAAAGAAGCCATTGCTAAGAGAGACACAGCCTCTGATATAACCATTGTAAAGCCTGCACTGGTTACAGAGGAGCTCTACTTGCCTGGGCAGTCTACTCCAGTCAGGGCTTTAGGAGGGATCCCATTCCAAATACTTTTGGCTAGAGTTCACCTTAACTGGGAGGGTGGAAAAGAAAGCCAGCAAGTAGGTGTGTTTGAGGATATACCTGCAGATATCTTGATAGGGAATGATTTTGATAGTGCAGTACCCTGTGCTTGTGCAGATGTTCATCGTGCATACAGCTGCAGTCATAACAGATGGGTTCTCCTGCCGTCAGGCGGGTCCTCGGTCGGCCGAATTCCAAAGTCTAGGTCCAGCGTCGGTTGTCGTCGCTTCTTCCCTGACGTCAGTGCGACAGGGGTATAAAGGAACCAGCCGACGCCATTTTCTTCAGTCTTTCTTGCCGCGCAGTGCCCAAAGCAGAAGCAGTTTGCAAGTGCAGGTCGGCCAGCTCCTGAGATTACAAAAATTTGGAAACTGAAGTCTTCTTAAAAGCTAAGTACCCTGTTGGGGAAACTTTTCTTGCCTCAGACCGATGTCAGACAAAGTTAACAATTGTATTTCTTGTGGGAAGCAAATACCGCATAAGGATTTCCATTCCCTCTGTATACCTTGTTTAGGCTCAGACCACGACGTCTCGGTCTGTCGCTTTTGTGCTACATTCAACAAATGCACTATTAAGCGCGGGCGGAGTGCGCCCAGCATTATTTTGGGAAAGCATTTAACTATACTATGTCGTCGGATACTCCGACTCCGGTTTTGTCTAAAAAACGCAAAGACAAGGACCGACACACGAGGTCCGTGGCCTCTACCGACACCACGCCAAAGCCGACTACATGTGGTCCGGTTCTCAGCGAGACGCCTACGCAGCCCCTGACTACTGACGACCTGTCTTTGATGGTGTCTCCTGTGCCCGAGGTCGCAGGCTCCTCGGCCCACACCCCAACTACAGATACCGAAGCCACTCTTGGCATTGAGACTCAGAATGTGGACAGGTCCACCTCCACTCAAGGTGTCTTCAGACCTTCCTCTTCCTTCTCCATTAAGGCTTTCACAAAGTCTAAAGCAACCATGCACTCCAAGAAACCAGCTTCACAGGGCCCATCTCCAGGCCCCGTGCCTAAGAAACAGATGCTTAAAATGGCTGAGGATTTAATTACTCTTATCAGAGGTTCTCGGCCCCCTCCGGACAAAAGGCCTAGAGTGGAGGAAGATTCACCCTCTTCTGATCAGGACTCCATTATTTCAGAGCACTCTGATGATCAGGAACTTTCTTACTCCCCTTTTGAAGACTCTGATGCGGAGGAGTCCATCCCTTCTGTATCCCCCCCCTGAGGATTACTCATTTGGGGAAACTTTGCATACCTTAAGGGAACACTTCCACTGGGAAGGCCAGGATTATTCAGATTCCAAGAAAAGGCTCAGGGAATTTCTCTTTCTTCCTCAGCACAGGCCTCTGGCTATACCTCCTGTATTGGACATCCTAGATGATGTTTACTCGGAGGCCTGCCTTAACCCGGACTCTCTACCTCCAGCTCCAGTTAAGCCTGACAGGTACTACAGGGTCCCTGACTCACACCAATTTCTATACAAAAGCCATGCTGCTGACCCAGAAACCATCTCACAGGGCCCCAAGGGAGTTAAGGCCTCCATTGCTAAAAATCCATTGCCTTCCGAGAGAGACTCCAGATCCTTAGAAAGGTGGGGAAAAAAGGTATATACCTCGGCTACCTTATCCATGAGGGCCTTAAACTGTCAGTTTCATATGCTAAAATACCAACAGTTTTTGTTATCACAATTGAAAAGTAAAATGTCACAACCTGAACAACCAGACTTACAGGAGTTGCAGGATTTGATGCATAGTGCAGAACAAGTAGGTAAGCATACCTTACAATGTGGTTTTGATGCTCTAGAGGCCTCCTGTAGAGCTGCTGTTACAGGATCAGTCATACGTAGGCATGCCTGGCTCAAGGAACAAGCCTTGCCTGATTATGTCAAAGCTAAATTACTAGACGCCCCTCTTCAAAAGGATGTACTATTTGGTGCTAATGCAGAGGAGGTAGTAAGGAAAATGGAGGTAAAGGCTAAATCAATGCAAACTGTGAAAGAATTTCTACAGGTCCAACCCCCACGTTTTAGTAGAAATTGGCCTTCCAAAAACTGGTCCTTTCCTGCCACAGACAGACCCCAAAGAGGCAGATACAGGTGCCCGAGGGGCAGAGGACAATCCCAAAGATCGTATAGAGGCAGACAATGGCAAGTTTCTACACAAATAGGTGGTGAGGACAACTCGCAATCTTTCAGAAAGCAAACCCAATGACTTTCCCCTTTGCATACCAACCAGGTCTCAAATGGCAGCCCCATTAGGAGGAAAGCTGGCATTATTTTCAAAAAATTGGCATATTGTCACAAAGGACAAATCGATCCTGGACATTATAAACAGAGGCTACAAATTTCATTTACACACCCTTCCAAAAATGAGAGGCATGCCAAACCTGCCACACAATCAAAGGGCAGAGGCACAAAGGCAAATTACAGATCTCATAAACATGAAAGCTATTCAAGAGGTACCTACGCATGAACAAGGTCAAGGTTTTTATTCCAGGCTATTTCTGGTGCCAAGGAAGGGAAAAGATTGGAGACGTACTTTGGATCTATCCATCCTAAACACATTTCTACTCGTACCACAATTCAAGATGCTCACTCTACAGCAACTTCTTCCCATGCTGGGCAAGGAGTCTTGGCTGGTAACACTGGACCTCAAGGAGGCATACCTGCATGTCCCAATCAGACAAAATTGCAGAAGGTACCTCAGATTTCTTGCAGGTTCAACCCATTATCAATTCTCTGCATTGCCCTTTGGCTTATCTACTGCGCCCAGAGTATTCACGAAATGCCTGGCATCAGTAATTGTCTACTGCAGACTTCAAGGGATACAAATATATCCCTATTTGGATGACTGCCTGAACCAAGCGGACAGCAAGCACACTCTTCTGAAACATCTGGCTTATGTAATAATGTTATTGAACTCTCTGGGATACACAGTCAACAAAAAGAAATCAAGGCTGATACCCTCTCGGAAGATAATTTTCCTGGGTGACAATTTGGACACAAACACCCAGATGGCCTACCTCACGCCAGAGAAGCAGGGGCAACTAATTCAATACTTCAGAACACTAGCAAATTGCACCAGGCTTACTGCAAGGAAAATCCTACAGGCTCTGGGATTCATGGCATTTTGCATCTTACTAATCCCATGTGCAAAGCTGCATATGAGGAAACTACAATGGTACCTGAAAAACCTATGGTCTCAACACAGCCACAGTTTGGAAACAATAATATCACTAATTCCAGTCTGCAAAAGGAATTTCTGTGGTGGGCTCAAGCATGTCAAACAAACACAGGTCTTCCATTCAGCAAGCCTCAAGCAAATCAAGTCATCACAACAGACACCTCGGACTACGCCTGGGGGGCACACATGATAGATCGGTGCATTCAGGGCAAATGGTCCCAAAAAGAAAAGCACCTTCACATCAATCAAAAAGAAATGCTAGCAGTAATAAATGCTATTATAGCTTTCAAGGACCTTCTACAACCAGGTCAACTATTGATAAGAACAGACAACACCACAGTTATGTGGTACATAAACAAGCAGGGAGGAACACATTCTTATCCCCTATGCAGACTGGCCATGTCACTTTGGAACATGGCCATGGACTTACAAATGGAACTACAAGCACAGTACTTGCCAGGCAAGGAAAACACGCTGGCAGACAACCTAAGCAGGAATATGACAGATCCACACGAATGGAAGTTGCATCCAAAAGTTTTTACAGAAATAATCCAAGAATGGGGAAGGCCAGACATTGATCTCTTTGCCTCCCACAAAAATCAATTGACAAATTTCTGCTCAAGGATCTTCCATCCAAAGGCCTGGAAAGTGGACGCTCTCTCTTTCAATTGGTCATCAATGACAGTTTATGCCTTCCCACCTCTTCCTCTGCTGCCCAAAGTTCTATTGAAGACCAGAGCAGACAGACGAAAGATGATCCTCATAGCTCCGGACTGGCCAAGGCAACACTGGTACCCTCTCCTGAGAAGCCTGACGCATTCCCCATCATGGACCCTACCTCTAATGCCTCCTCTTCTGACTCAGCACAGCTTCAAAACTCTTCACAGTCAGCTAAAAACACTCAATCTAGCCGCATGGAAGATTCCTTAGCATCACAGCAGGCCCTACTCTCCAAGGAGGTGCAGGATGTCATTTTGGAGGCCAGAAGGACCATCAACTAGAAAAGCTTATTCCGCAAAATGGAAATGTTTTTGTGTCTGGAATGAGAAAAAGGGCCAGGACCCTGGAAAACTGAATTTACCTCAAATACTACAATATTTGGCTGAACTGCTAAGCAGTGGACTTTCTTTCTCCTCCATCAAAATCCATGCCTCAGCCATTTCTGCAGAATACAATACTGATCCACCTTTATTCTCTCACCCTCTCTTAAGACAGTTCCTCAGAGGGGCTAAGAATTTAAGACTTCCAAGGAAACAACCAGTACCTGCTTGGGACTTCAATTTCATTCTAGAAAAACTGACCTTGCCTCCTTTTGAGCCAGCTGCCTCATCAGATCTGCAATATTTGTCCTGGAAAACAGCCTTCCTTCTGGCTATCACCTCAGCTCGTAGAGTCTCAGAACTACAGGCTGTCATGGCTGTCCAGCCTTTTATCATCTTCCATCAGGACAGAGTTTCCTTACGAACCAACCCATCCTTTATGCCTAAAGTGGTATCCAAGGTAGCTTTAAATCAGGCCATACATTTACCTACCTTTTATCCTAATCCTCAAAACAAAGGGGAGAGATTACTACATTCCTTGGACATCCACAGACAACTACGTTATTATTTAGACAGAACAAAGCCTTTCAGAAAATCAGAACAGCTCTTTGTGGCCTATGCGGTAGGAGCTCAAGGAAAGCCAATTTCCAAACAGACAATCTCAAAATGGATAGCCCACTGCATACGCTTTTGCTATTCTTTTATGACAAAACCGTACCTGCAGGCATTAGAACTCATTCCACCAGGGCCACAGCCACCTCTGCAGCCTTCCTCAGAGGAGTTCCTACTAAGGATATTTTGGAAGCAGCCACTTGGAGTTCTGTGCATACCTTCTCCAAGCACTACAACCTACCATTATACTCCAAATCTAGAGCAGATTTTGCCACTGCAGTCTTGCAGGGCATTTTGGCTCCTCCTAGTTCCAACTAGTGCCTACCACCCCTTTTTTAGCTTTGGGATTCTACCCATCTGTTATGACTGCAGCTGTATGCACGATGAACATAGTACAGTTTTGTACCTACCATAAATGTAGATGTTCGAGTGCTAATACAGCTGCAGTCCAGGTTTCCCTCCCTCCCTCCTTCCCCTCTTGAGACTGGCCTATAGGCTAGCACATCCTCATACAACCTGTTTGGGGTATTCATTTATGATGTATTTGCTTGCAACTAAAGTATTTTGATTATATTGCACTGCATTATTACACAATTTTATGTATTGCCTTCCTTCTGGGAGCACCTGACATCTGGGGCAAGAAAAACTGAAGAAAATGGCATCGGCTGGTTCCTTTATAACCCTGTCGCACTGACGTCAGGGAAGAAGCGACGACAACCGACGCCGGACCTAGACTTTGTAATTCGGCCGACCGAGGACCCGCCTGACTGCAGGAGAACCCATCTGTTATGACTGCAGCTGTATTAGCACTCGAACATCTACATTTATGGTAGGTACAAAACTGTACTTTACATGCAGTCAGGCTTGGAGATAAGCATGCAAGTCTGGTAGCTTGGGGGGACCCAGACAGACTGCATACTTGCAGCCAGGACTGCTGAGGTGGTTACTTCAGGGAGTGAGCTACGCTGTAGCAGTGAGACTGAATGTGAGCCACAGCTGCTTGTGGGTGCTGATGTTCCCTTGGACAGGGTAACTGCAAAGGTAGAGGTGAGTAGTAGTATCCAGGCTGACAGTGAGGTACCACTGTCAGAGGATGCCAGACTTCCTGTGGAAGGGGAGCTGGGAAGGGTTACAAGGCTAGAGTTAAGACAGGTTCAGCTCTCCGACCCTACATTGATTGCAATGCCTGAGGCAGGTAGCTAGGAAGGCACCTGATCCTCAAGGGAAGGGAGAATCTGTATACTGGAACAAAGTGTTAGTGTACAGAGAGTAGACCCCTGAGGGAGGGCTAGAAGGAGAGAGAGTACAGCAGTTGGTAGTGCTTAGAGCTTATGGTCTGGCGCTTCTAGCCATAGCCCATGATATTCCCTTTGCAGGTCATATGGGCATAAAACGTACAAAGAGACATATTATGTAAAATTTCCTTTGGCCTGGAATTTCCAGAGATATAACATGGTACTGCAGGACCTATGAGCAGTGCCAAAAGGTAGGCAAGGCAGGAGACAAGGTTGAGAGCTCCTTTGATGCCTTTGCCTGTGATTGAGAAGCCATTTCAGAGGGTAGCTATGGATATTGTGGGTCCTCTGAGTACCTCAAGTTCCACAGGGAAAAAGTATAGCCTAGTGATTGTAGATTATACTACATGATACCCTGAGGCAGTGGCTTTGTCCTCCATTGAGGCCGAGAAGGTGGCAAATGCTTTGCTAGAGATTTTCAGCAGGGCAGGTTTCCCAAAGGAAATACTGTCTGACAGAGGTGCCAATTTTATGTCAGACTTGCTAGCTTGTCTGTGGAAGTCTTGTGGGGTGAAGCACATGAAGACCACCCCCTACAATCCCCAGACTAATGGTCTTGTTGAGAGGTTAAACTCTACAATCAAGTCCATGCTACGGGCATTTGCATATCAGTTTAAGAAGGAGTGGAACAAATATTTGCCCCATCTGTTGTTTGCTTACAGAGGGTTCCCCAGGAATCCACAGGGTTTTCACCCTTTGAGTTGCTGTATGGGCATAGGGTGAGGGGACCTCTAGATTTAATTCAAAATGAGTGGGAAGGTGAGTGTGCGTCTCACAAGGAGTCTGTTGTGGCATATGTCCTGAACCTCAGGACAAGGCTCAGGGAACTCATGGGCCTGGCCCAGGAAAACCTGGCAGAAGCCCAACAACAGAAAAAGGTGTGGTATGACAGGAATGCTCGAGCTAGAGAGTATGTTGTAGGGCAGCAGCTGATGGTTCTCATTCCTGTCAGATGCAACAAGTTGCAAGCAGCTTGGGCTGGACCCTACAAGATGGTAAGAAAGGTAAGTAATGTTAACTACATGATGGAACTGCTAGGCAGAAGGTAGGAGCAGAAATTGTACCATGATAACATTATGAAACCTTACCATGATAGGGAGGCCCTTGTGCTGATCATTTGCAGTGAATTACAGGAGGAGTCTGAGAGAGATCTTGCGACTGATCTCTTCTGTGAGGCTCAGGCTGACGCCTCGGTGGAATGGGTAGCAGTGTCCCAGCAGCTATCTCCTACCCAGGCTCGAGAAATCTGAGTAGTGTTGCAGGAGTTTGGGGGCATGTTCACCGGGAAACCAGGGAGCACCCACCTGGTGGATACAGGACCCCAAAGGCCTGTCAGGCAGGCCCCTTATAGGGTGCCTGAGAGAGTCAGACAGACTCTGAGAGAAGAGGTACAAGAGATGTTGGAACTAAGGGTGATTTAGAAGTCCAAAAGTTCCTGGGCCTCCCCAGTGGTACTCGTGCCAAAGAAGGATGGCAGCACCAGGTTCTGTGTGGATTACAGGAAGTTAGTCACACAGAGGCAGATGCTTACGCCATGCCTAGGACAGATGAGGCCCTAGAGCAGCTAGGTGGGGCTAAGTGTCTTACAACCATTGATCTTACCAAGGTTTACTGGCAGGTGCCTTTGACTCACAGTGCAAGAGAGAAGTCAGCCTTTGTGACTCCTTTTGGCTTGTATGAGTTCACAAAGATGCCCTTTGGGATGAAGAATGCCCCAGCAACTTTCCAGAGGCTGGTAGATCATATCTTAGCAGGAGGGTTTGCCCTTGCTTACATGGATGATGTTGCAATCTACAGCCATTCCTCGCAAGAGCACCTTCAGCATGTCAGGGTGGTGCTGGGCAGACTACAGAGGGCAGGGTTGACCATTAAACCGAGCAAATGTCAGGTGGGTATGACAGAGGTCTCCTACCTAGGACATAGAGTGGGGGAGTGGTAAGATAAGGCCAGAACTTGCCAAAATTGAAGCCATTCAGGCATGGCCTGCACCTGTTACCAAAAGTCAGGTGAGGGCATTCTTAGGGACAGCAGGGTACTACAGAAAGTTAATTCCCAATTATAGTACCATAGCTGATCCCTTCACAGACCTGACAAGGAAGAACAGGCCAGATAAGGTAGTGTGGACCCCAGCATGTGAGCAGGCATTTCAGAAGCTTAAGGAATCTTTGGGAGGACCCCCTATGTTAGCCAGTCCAGACTATAGCAAATAATTTGTTGTGCAGGCAGATGCTTCAAACTATGAGGTGGGGGCTATACGTAGCCAGATTTGTTCAGAGGAAGAAAAGCACCGAGTGGTTTATCTCAGTCGTAGGCTCCAACCCAGGGAGGAATACTATGCAGCGGTAAAAAAGGAATGTCTAGCCGTAATGTGGACACTACAAAAACTTCAGCCTTATCCGTATGGAAGAAAATTCACTGTGATGACCGATCACAACCCTCTAACATGGTTAAACACAGCAAGTCAGCAAAATGCCAAGTTGCTAAGATGAAGCTTGGGGTTGCAAGCATATGATATGTCAGTGCGGCACCGCAGTGGGAGTAGCCGTGCCAATGCAGATGGGCTCTCAAGACAGGGAATGGGGTGAGGTACACCCAGATAGACCTGACACTCTCAAGCGATGTTTCTCAAGGGGCACTTGAAAAACTTGCTTGAGTTCCCCAGTGTGCAGAAGAGATGTGAAGATTGGAGGATGATGGGCGAAGGCTGCCAGCCTATTCAAATAGAATTTGATACATAATTCTATCAGTTGTATAAATAAATGTAAAATACAGGCTTGTGTTTTTAAATGAAAGAAAACACTGTAAAATGTGAACTTCAAAATTGTTGCAACATTGCCATCTGCTGTAAGGAAAACCAAGCCAAGCATTTCAAATGTGTCTTTTGAAGCTGAAAAGATCTTATGAATCTCTCTGATGTTTACAAGTCAGCTCCAGTGAGTCTGGATGAAGGTTTCAGGCCCATCGTTTTAAGGTTAAAGTTAAGGGCCAGAATTGACATGTGGAATGTGCTTTATTGCTCTGGTTTCTGCTAGAGTGTATATGTGAAATGCCTTTTATTGTTGTAGTCTCCTGAGCAGGTGTTAGCTTGCGTAATAATGCAGTTTGTGGCCTGGGAACTCCAAACTAAGTGTCAAAATGATGTAATTTGGGAGGGCCTTAGAGAGCTGTAGCTTAGTGTTTAAAAACTATTGTCGAATGAGAGACAGAAGAGCATTTTGATCTTGGACATCTAACCCAGCACTGCTTATGCTTTATGTATGTAAATAGTATTATAGCACTGTCAAAGTTAGATTGTGTTTTTCTTTGACATCCGACCTGTTCAACTGTATTGTTTTAAGTTTTTGTGTGATCTCTGAACTCTTAGATATCTCTGTGGTGTAGTAGTATTGTATTGTGTTTTATTTTTTTATTATTAAATACTTTGAAACCTTTATCTGTGGCTGGTTTATGTAGAGATAATTTAACGTCTAAAGTACATTACATATTTACAGATTTTACTGTCTGTCACCCCAAATTAAGCCTTGACTGTTTAGTCATACTACAATTGGATTATAATATTGCACAGTAATAATTGGACACCCTTTTAAGGGCCTTTTAATAGCTGATAATTATTAGCTGGGTGGTGGCAGGAATTACTACCATATGGTCTGGGTAATAGGGGCACAGCTGGAGAACCTGTGCCGGCCTTTTCCCAGGAGGGTCTGTGTGGTTGCATAACCTCTTCTCAAAGTGTGTGTGTGTTGTGTCAGCTACTTGGGCAGGGACACGAAGCACTGGTTGGACAGAGAGGGTACTGGATGTTTTAGCTTGCCCAGCTAGGCTGAGACCTGGACTCTATAGCTGTGCCAGTGGGGAGTCTTATTGGGAACCTGGTGAGCAAGGGAGCAACCAGCCCCAGACTGACTGATCTCTGTGTGCACTTAAGGGAAATTGTACTTTACTGTGTGTATTCATTATCCTTTCCTCTTCTAGGAGACAGCCTCCCTGGTGTTGGTGGTGACGACTGAGGCTCCTTGATTGCTGGACCAGGGCACAGTCGTCACAACCTATACCACATTTTTTTTATGATAGTGGGTACTCTCTTTATATCAAGAGTCTTCCCCTCACTGACTTGAGACCTTTCTGTGTATATTGGTTTGCAAGTACAGCTGACTACAGTTTCAGGGTATAACAACATATTGTCTCATTCACTGTCCTGAGAGCAGACTTCATTCGTTAAAGTGATGAAAATTAAAACGTCTGGCAGGTTATTTAATAATATGTATTTTTATTATTAATTCTAGGCTTCATACAGCTCAGCGTGCAATAAAGCAGACACAGGTGACTGCACAGAGAATAGGAACAGACATTGAAGAGAAAATTAGATTTACAGCTTCAAGCAACGAACTGGTAGGTTTTAATTATAATAGAAAGAAACAGTTTTATTTCATATGTCATATTTCATAAGTTTTAAATATGTTTGGATAATGCATTCTTCTTCTTCTTTTGGCTTTTCCCGGTTAGAGGTCACCACAGCGAATCACCTGTCCACTCATGATTGGCAGTGAAGTTTTACAGTGTTGAGTTGCCAGCCCAGCACCCAACCTTCCACAGAAGGCACACACGCACTCACACCTGATGTTGAAATGGAATAATAGCCATAACATTCGATTGTGGTTACATTTTTGTGTTTATCAGCATAAGGAAACAGTAAGCTTATCTTATCAGCCCTCTAAGTATATTTAGCATTCTACATGCTCTCCATCCCTGTCTTCCATCTTATCCCTCTCAGGTATTCTATTCCTTCTCAAGTACCTCTGTGGACTCCATCACCACCTTTCCTTATGGTAGTCCCTAAACCAGATGCATTAGTTATTCCCTGCAGTCTGCTTTCTGTACCCCTTCTGTTGTCCTCCTGCTGCATGAGTACTTTACAACTACATGATGTGATCATTTACATTTGTATCATGTCCTTCCATTTTTTCCTGGTCTCTAGTGAAGAGAGTATCTGTTCTGTATTTTCCAGTTATATAATTTTATCTCCATCTGATGCACTTTTCTGCTAGCTCCCAGCAGTCCTGTATCTCTTCCTTTGCATAACATTTAAAGCAGTACACAGTAGGCAAAGTATGGATGTGAAATTGTTCGATCTTGCTGTTTGTTCTTACACACGGGTTCGGAGCCGATCCTCGGCTCCGAGTCGGCCGCTTCACAAGCTCTGCATCTGAAAGAAAGCTCGAGGCACAGTCTATATCCCACGATCCTCCTCTACCATCCCTCAGATCTAGTTTGCCGCTGCAGCTGAATATATATATATATATATATATATATATATATATATATATATATATATATATATATATATATATATATATAGAAGTTTAATGTGTGTGTGCATATTTAGCCAGGTTTTGTTACCTTTAGAGGCTTTATTTAAATAATCTTAGGACTTAGGCCTATTTTTTCTGTCCGGGCTCTGACAGTTAGTAGTAGTAGAACTTTAGCAAAGTTTTTTCCTAGTATTTAGCTACTTAATATTGTGTGCAGTGTTTCATATTTACTCCCTTATTATTCTACATGTATATATATATATATATTCATATTTTTACATAGTTAAATTAGGACTGATTCTGCTTTAGCTGTTTATACTTATTAGTAACTTAGAGTTATAGAGTTATTAAAATAACCTTTTTCTTGCATCATAAAGTTTGTTTCATGTCAGCTATGTCTGAAAAGGTTAAATCTGGATTTAAAAGGTGTCAGTGTGGACAGATGATGTCCATTACTGACAATCATGCTTCCTGCATCTACTGTTTTGCCCTCTCCACCTGCAGGAGGACTGCTCGATTTGTCACTCCTTCAGTGGAAGGGTCATGATGGAAAGGTGTAGGAAGCTGATAGAGAGGGGCATATTAAAGCCTGAATTTCAAGAAGCCTTGAAAAAGGCTGATCAGACATCTAAGTTTTCGAAGGGGCCGAAGACTTCGAAGGTATCGGAGCCCAAGTCATCGGCTCCGAGCACTTCTTCTAAGGTTCGGTCGCCGGCCGGCTCCACAGACCTCGGGGCTGAGCACCGAGCGATTATCTCTCATCGAGCCTCAGGTCTTGGAGCCGGTGTGGGAGGTGCCTCCACCCTCGATCCTTCGGTCGGTGACATCTTCGGCCCCTTCGACCCGTTCTTCCAGACCCTTATCGGATACGGACGTGGATCGTGTGGTACAGAAGCTCATGGAGAATACGGCTCTGTCCAAGTTAATTGCGGTTTCATCCCAGTTGGTCTCGAAATTGGAAGCCCTCCCTGTATCTCCCATCAGACCCTCCTCCGAGACCCTTCGAGTCTTCGGAGCCAGGAGAAGAGGAACAGATGATCGTTGAACCCTCGGTGCCGAAGCCTACTTTTGTGCGATCGGCACCACTGACCTCGACTCCCTCGGAGCCCATCGAGGAGTCACGGAGCTGACAATCTCTCCTTGGTTCCGGGGCCGAGAGTCGAACCGAGCTGTCGATACCGACTCTTCCTCTCAGAGCCGCGGCTCAGATTAGTTCGGCTCCGTCCTCTGGTCGGAGACCGTGGTCCCGGTCTTGGGGAAACTACCATGTTCTTCAGACCCGGTGGAGTCCTCGGCCCGGGGCTCCGGGGCCTTCGACGTTATGAGGAAGGTCTTGTCTGAAAAGACATTCACCTCTTCGGAGTCATCTTCTCCTTCCCCTAAAGGGCCGCGTTCTGTTTCTGTACCAGCGATCCCAACCAAGCGTAGAGACCCAATGCCTCAGCCAACCCCAGAGGGTGTCCCCTGTTCCTCTGAAGCTTCACCAGATGCCCCCTCTGATGAAGTCCCGAGGAAAAGATTGTGCAAGAGGAGGCACATTGATTCTCCACATGAATCTCTCGCATCAGACACCGATTTGGAGGAGCCAGAGGGGTCCCCACGGTCCCCCTCGGAGGATGTCTCGTTTGCTGACATTCTGGAGATTTTGAAACAGAGGGGTGATTGGCAGACCATTGCCCCCACTGAGGGCAAATCGGTGTTGCTGAAGGCATTTGGGGCTCAACCTTCTACCTCCTGGGTGACCCCACCCTTTGATGAACTAATGGAGCTGATAGCTCGAAGGGCGTGGGAGACCCCAGATACAGTGGAACCAGTCCCTAGGAAGCCGAACAAATATATTACTGCCCCCCAAGACGAGGCTTATCTTACAAAAGGAGACCCAGTGGATGCTATGGTGGTAGCGGCAGCCACGAAGAAGGAAATGTCTAAGTCATCTTCCTCTGTTCATCCTCCTAATAAGGATTCCAGGACTATGGACAGATACGGGAAGCACGTTTTCAGTTCAGCAACTTTTTCCATGCATTCGCTGAACTACCTCACGCATTTTACACGACTTCAGAGAGATCTCATTAAAGAGCTGGGAGATGCTCTCCAGGGTAACACAGATGCTGCTGTCTCCGAAAAGGTAACAGCACAACTCAACATCCTAACTTCGATAGTAAACTCGTCCATGAGGCTCATTTCATATGTGGCCGAAGGGTCGAGTAGGGCTGCAGCTTCAGCGATCGCTCTGTGGAGGCAATCCTGGATGCTCCTTTGCTCCTTTGCAGAAGCCTTCAAGTCTTCCTTTACCAATGCCCCATTTGATGGTGCCACCCTGTTCGGTCCCAAAGTGAAGGAGACTCTAATTCAGTGTGAGCAAGAAGGTAAGACCCTGTCTGCCGTAGGGGTCCGTTTTTCTGCCGGGGCATACCAGACCATACCCCAAAGGGCAAAGAGGCGGAAAGATGTGGTTCCGAAAGACTCGGGGATCTTACCAGCCCACACAGAGCGACGCCCCCTCCACAGGCAGAGGAGGCAGGAATGGAAGACGCCGCCCAGGCGGCAGAGGGGGTACGCAGAACCAGGGCGACGGGGATAGCGTCCCTGGGAAGCCCTTCCAGCACTCCTGAAGGGAGGCTCGACTGTCATACTCTGGAGGTAGTCGGGGGTCACTTAGCTTTATACCCAGAGGCCTGGCTAAGTCTTGCAATGGATTCTTGGGTAAAAAGCATAGTAACCAGAGGATACAAGATCCCTTTTATCACAATGCCCCCCCAACAAAAGAGATTTCCAGATGTTCCACACAGTCTGCGAGATTGAGCAGCCGTAGAAATAAAAAGGCTGCTCGAAAAAAGAGTCATCCAACCAGTCCTGGTGGACCAGATAGAATCCGGAACTTACTCAAGGTTCTTTTTTGTTCCAAAGAATACAGGGGACTGGAGGCCAATTTTGGACCTCAGCAAACTCAATACCTTCATAAGAAAGGAAAAATTCCGGATGGTCACGCTACAATCGATCCTTCCCTTCCTACAGTAGGATGACTGGATGTGTTCTATAGATCTGAGGGATGCTTACTACCATATAAAAATGGCCAAAGCGTCCCGAGATCATCTGCGCTTCCGGTTGGGAGCCAGTCACTTCCAATTTCGAGCACTGCCCTTTGGTCTCACCTCAGCCCCCAGGGTGTTCACCAAATGCATGGCAGTAGTGGCGTCTGACCTGAGACGGATAGGATTCCAGGTGTTTCCATATCTGGACGACTGGCTCCTCACCACCACCACCAGGCATAGTCTGTTGCAAGCCAGGGAATACACAATCAACCTTTGTTCCCGTTTAGGGATCTCGGTCAATTTCGAAAATCTGCCTTATCGCTCTCACAGCATATTTCATTTATAGGGGCAGAATTAGACACTACTACAATGCTAATCAAACTCCCACAAACAAGAGTATCAACCCTCGGAGACCAGGTCGCTATTCTGATTCGGAGCAGAAAAGTTTCTGCGGCACAAGTGCTAAAAGTACTGGGTTTGATGTCAGCCACGTTGATTGCAGTTCCCCTCGGCAGGATACACATGAGGATCCTCCAGTGGCTACTCTTCGCACAGTGGTCATTCCAACAACTCCCTCTGTCTCACCACATTTAGATCACGGAAGCTTGCAAGCGGGATCTTCAATGGTGGCTAAACAGCCAAGACCTAACGATGGGCCGTCCATTTGTATTACCCAGTCCTATAGCCACAGTAACCACGGACGCTTCCCTGATGGGATGGGGGGGCTTTTTCAGGGGAGAACAGTCCAAGGAGAGTGGTCCAAGATAGAGTACAATCTGCATATCAATGTTCTGGAGCTGAGAGCAGTGTTCCTAGCGTTGCAACACTTTCACAAGTCTCTACCTCTAGGAACAGTGGCAGTTCAGACGGACAATATGTTGGTGGTCTGGTACATAAACAAGCAGGGTGGAACCAGATCTTATCCATTATGCAGAGAGGCCCTGAAAATTTGGCAATGGGTGGCGTCCACAGGTCGTTTTCTGATAGCAATGCACATCCCGGGGTCATCCAACGTCATTGCGGACAGGTTGAGCAGAGCCATCCTGTTACCTCACAAGTGGTCCCTGAACAACCTAGTAGCGGAAAGGATTTTCCACAGATGGGGCCAGCCTTGCTGCGACCTTTTTGCATCCCCCTTGAATGCCAAATGCAGAAGCTACTTTGCCCTTCTTCCCCCTCCGGGGGGTGCCCCCAGGGATGCACTAGTGCACGATTGGCCCCCGGGTCTCCTGTATGCTTTCCCTCCTGTTCCCTTGATTCCCAAATTTCTACAGAAAGCTAGGAACCTGGAAAAGGACGATCATACTCATAGCACCATTCTGGCCTCGACAGATCTGGTTTCCCTTCCTTCGTGCCCACCTGATGGAGGAACCATGGATTCTGGACCTTGAGCCGGACCTTTTGACTCGCTCGTCAGGAGTTCCTCATCCGTCCCTACGATCCCTCAAATTGACAGCTTGGCTGCTCCACTTCCCAATTTAGCCAGGTTAAAGTTTTTGTCTCCTTCAGTACAACACATCCTACTTTCTTCTCACAAACCTTCCACCAGAAAATTATACAAAAACAAATGGAAACGTTTTGCTTGCTGGGTGTCAACACAAGGATTAGACCCCTTGGTAGCCCCGATACACAAAATTCTAGAATTTTTATCCACACTGTTTCACGGAGGGGCCTCTACGTCTACGATAAGGGTACAGTTAGCGGCCATATCGAATTTACATGTAGGTGAAGGGGATTCTTCAATCATGTCGGGCTTTCATGAAGGGTACCTTTCACCTTCGACCACCCATTCGCGATCCAATCTCCCCAGGGAATTTGAATTTGATGTTGTCTCAGCTTATGCTACCACCCTTTGAACCAGCGTCAACCTGTTTGATTAAGTATGTGTCATGGAAGACCCTATTCCTCATCACTATTACCTCGGCTCGTAGAATTTCAGACTTCCAGGCACTGTCAGTCAGACCGCCATACATGATTTTTCACCCTGATAGAGTTTCCTTACATACTAATCCGTCCTTTCTTCCGAAGGTATGCTCAGTACTTAACAATCAATCCATTGAACTACCCACATTTTTCAAAAATCATTCAAACAAATTGGAGTACATGTTACACAAGTTGGATGTGCATAGACAATTGAGATTTTATCTGGACAGGACAAAAGACTATAGAAAATCGGACCAACTGTTCGTGTCATTTGCGGAGAATAAGAAAGGCATGACAGTAACCAAGCGAACATTATCCAAATGGCTGTCGGACTGCATAAATTTTGTTTATTCTGCTTCAAAGCAACCACTTCCATTAAAGCCTAAGGCTCATTCTACCAGGGCCATTTCTACTTCTTCTGCCCATGCCGCTCTTCTTCCGTTGGATACTGTTTGTGCAGCGGCTACATGGGCAAAACCTCATACATTTGTCACTCATAGTTTCATAGTTTCATAGTATAGTACTAGGCTATCTGCCCTGGGGCATTTATAAGCCTAGTCATAGTGATGTGGCTTTTGCCACCCCATGAAATGGTACAAAAATGTACAGAATAAATTTAGAATACAAAGTAGACAGGTCCTCCAAGGACAGAGCATCTTTTGGTTCCACTGTACTCAGGAACGTTCTTCCATAAGTCACCCAGGGTAACTGAGCTAGGGATGCTACCCCTGTGTAAGAACAAATGGCGAGATCGAACAATTTCACATAAAGAAGTTATGTTCTTACCATAACGTTCCATGTGAACTGTTCATCTCGCCTTTGTTCTTACAACCCCTCCCTCCATCCCGACCACGTTCTGGAAGAAACAGGTATGACTAGTGTCTGGTTGGTTTCTCTAGATGGCCTTCTCTGCCCAATCCTCGGTAAGCAACCTCCTTTCTTTTTTTGCCTACCTGGGGGTGGTTCTAATGGTATGCAGCTTCTAGTGTGTGTGATTGCATGAGAGTGAGACGCAGTGATTAGTACTGTTTTCTGGTTCTCGCAAACTAGATCTGAGGGATGGTAGAGGAGGATCATGGGATATAGACTGTGCCTCGAGCTTTCTTTCAGATGCAGAGCTTGTGAAGCGGCCGACTCGGAGCCGAGGATCAGCTCCGAACCTGTGTGCAAGAACAAAGGCGAGATGAACAATTCACATGGAACGTTATGGTAAGAACATAACTACTTTTTTGATCATAACAAGTTACTAAGCTAATGGCCCTAGGGCCCTTACAGACCTAGACAAGTTCTTACCCTTATTTCCATGATCAGCACCTATAGGCCTTTTCCAATAGGAACACAGGTGGAACCCCGGGGTAAATTTACGGTCATCCATCCAGTCATCCAGATTGTGTTTGAAGAGGGCTAATGAGATGCTCTGTTTGACATGAAGTGGAAGTCTGTTCCAAAGGTGTAGTAACCTCTGGGAGACAAATCTGACCCATCAGCAGGTTTTATTAATGTAAAACCAAAAATAAAGACTTGCAAGGAGCGATTTATTTTTCTCAGGTAGTTCCCCAGCGGCATGTGTTTGTTAAAGCACAGATCACTTTCTGATGAAGACTTGCCTTTGTCGAAAACGTATAGATTGGTTTGGCATTATTGGTGCTTTGTGATTTTCAATAAAAGATCCTTTTAAGAAGGAATCCGGGTTTCTGACCTCTATTTGGACACTCCTTGCAAGTCTTTATTTTTGGTTTTGGTTGTCGTTTGAGTTGCTTCCATCTTTTGGTTTGGTTTAGGTTTTATTAATGTCACATAGGTTAAGGTCTTTTGGATATGAAACATTTCCAATAACGCAGGGTCAGAGATTGCCTTTGTATGCAAGGCAGAGATCACCTCTGAGTAGTCTGTATGAAGCATCAAGTGACAGTGATTTTAGACAATCCCCATAGGACAGATGATGAAGACCTTGAATTTTCATTGTGAGAAACCTTTGTGGTTTATCCAGTTTCTGCAGGTGCTTAGAAAGGTACATACCAAAAAGGGCATTGTACTCCATTATTGGCCTGATGAGGGAAGAGTACAGGGAAGTAATAACTTCTTTTTCTTCTGGAGGCAATGCCCTTACTTCTGAGACGAGCAATATAGAATGCCCTTCTTACCACTATAGAGACATGGTGATCAAAGGTAAGATTGCTGTCAATCTGTGTGCTCAAGTCAATCACCACTGAGTGCATACTTAAGGTGTTGCTATTGATGTGGTAGTTAGCAGGAACATTGTTTTTTCTGAAAGGAATGATAATACATTTTTTTGCATTGAGTTTAAGCCCATGACTCTGGCACCAATCATTTGTTTGTGTATGGCCCTCTTGTAGGATGTTGACATAATTTGGAGATTCTATGACCACTTCCGGTTTGCAGTCATCCGCAAACTTTGACCGCCACAGACCTTTAGTTTTTGCTTGTACTTCGGAGAAATAGATTGCAAACAGTAGAGGTCCCAGAACTGATCCCTTTGGAACACCACTGGTTTACAGGTCTGCTGTTGGAGGTGGATTCCCCTACTTTGACTATACGAGTTCTGTCAATGAGCCAGTTAGTGACCCATCTAATGATCTGAGGGGTTAATGCTTAGCTGGGTGAATTTGTCAGCGATTCCTGAGTGGGGGATAGTGTCAAATGCGTTGGCTACGTCCAGGTAGGCTGTATGCACAGATTTCCCCTCGTCCAGGGCCTTATTGACCGTCTTGAAGAAGTCCACCAGGTTTAACAGGCATGATCTCCCTTTGACAAATCTAAACTGAGTAGGTTCAAGTGTTTGGAGATTACCTATATCTTTGTTGATAAGGTCCATGATGATTCGCTCCATGGCCTTGCAGGTAAGGCTAGTCAAGCTAATAGGTCTTTAGTGCCCAGGGTCAGTAGAAGCACCACCTCTGTGCAAGGGACAGTGGCTGTTTTCCATTCAGCTGGTACAGAGCCAGTGCTTAAACTATGATTGAAAAGAGTACCCAATGGTGTTGCTAATTCATGTTGTAGCCCATGTAGGTTGCAGGCTGGGATGTTATCAGGTCCCATAGATGCTATGTTTTTGGCCTTAGAGAGGGGATACAAGTAGGGGACAGGTTGTAGGGATGTCATGGGGTAAGTGTGGCCGGGACAGTGAAGTGATGTTTTCACAGAACCTGTCTGTCAGCAGGTTAGCTATGTCCACAGGCTCAGTATATGTGGTATCATTAACTACCAGTTATGCACAGATCCGGGCCTTTCCTTTTAGGTTACAGATGTAACTGTAGAATGCCGTGTGGTTGTCCTTTGTTGAGGAATCTAATTTGGACTTGTACTTTGCTTTGGAGGACTTCACAAAAAGTCTTTCTTGCTTGTTTAAGCTGAGGAGGGAGTGTTACCAGTTTAGGATGGTGCACTCCCTCTTACTCTTAGACAACAATTTCTTCTTATTGTAAAGCCTGTTCATGGCAGTTTTCCACCAGGCAGGTTTGCTCTTCCTTGAAGTGCTTGTTTTGGTCCTGTCAGGTACGGCTGAGTCAGTGCAGTTGTATACGTGTTTGTATAAAGATTTGGTGCAGAGCTTGGCATAGTTGCCAGTTCCATCTGAGGGAGGAGGTGCAGTGAAGTAATTTATACCATCCTGTAAGAGGTTATAATCTGCTTTGGAGAAGTTTTTTTTAGTTTAGTTGCTGCTCATGTGGAGTCGGGTGTGATAGTTACTTCTAATGAGATTGATGTGTGCTCAGATCTCACCAGGGAGGACTGCATTGTGGCGGGTGCTACAGTGGTCCTCCATATTGGTAAGCACCAGATCCAAGAATTTGGTACCCCTTGTGGGGGTGTCAACCAGCTGGTCCAGGGCATTGGAGTTAAGTCGAGGAACCTTTGGGCAAGTGAGCTTGAGCACAAATAATTTACCCAGTCAATGGATGGGTAGTTAAAGTCGCCCAAAACCATGGTGTTTGGTTGTATTTTGATAGACTCAAGTAGACCCAAATAGGCAAAGATGCTCTTCGTGTTTCACTGTTGCAGCCATTACATTTGGATAATCTGCTGACAGGTTGCCCTCAGTTGGCCTGAATTCCAAAGTCTTGGGTCCTGCGTCGGTTGCTGTCGCCCCTTCCCTGACGTCAGGTCATCAGGGGTATAAAAGATGCGGCCAACACCATTTTCTTCAGTCTTTCTTGCCGCTCGGTGCCCAAAGCAGAAGCAGTTCGCAAGCGCCGGTCAGCCGACTCCTGAAATTTCCGAATTTGAGTTTCAGAACCGAAGTCTTCACTAAGGCTAAGTACCCCATTGGGGGAACTTTTTTCTTGCTCCAATTCCGATGTCAGAAAAAGTTAATAATTTTATTACTTGTGGGAAGCAAATACCTCATAAGGATTTCCATTTATACTGTATTCCTTGCCTAGGCTCTGATCATAACGTGCCTAGCTGTCGGTTTTGTGCTGGATTTAACCAACACACTATTAAGAGTTGGTATATCTTCGCCTCAAAATATTTTGGAAACAGATTTAACTATCCTGAAATGTTGTCGGATAGCAATCCGACTACCAGAGTACACAAAAAACGCAACGAAAAGGACAGTGACAGACAGTCGAGGTCCAAAACCGACGACAAAGCTTCTCCTAAGCCAGTCGCTGGTTCGCCGATACTCAGTGAGGCGCTTTCTCAGCCCCTGATACCCGCTACTTTCGAGTCACAGGCCCCTACCAAGACCCATGTGGAGTCCGGCATGCTGCGAGATTGTCAAAGTATTGTACCCACGGATGGGTCCGGAGCCGCTGAGCAGGCACTGGCTTCTGAGGGTGTATTCAGGCCATAACATTTTTATACAAAACCGACGCCAGTTTAAAAATCAAAGACAAAAGCAACTTCTGAAACTAAAAAAACAACGCATGAGCCATGTGCACAGGCCTCTATGCCCAAAAAACAGATGATCAAAATGGCTGAAGACCTAATTATCTTGATCAGGGGTTCCCAACCCCCTCCTGATTAGACGCCTAGGGAAGACACCGATTATGAATCTTCAGATCAGGTTTCTGTTTCTTCTGATCAGGAATTATCTGTACCACCCTATGAGGATTCTGATGCAGAGGAATCTATCCCATCTGCATCACCTCCTGAAGATTATTCCTTTGGAGAAACCTTGCATACTTTGAGGGAGCATTTTCACTGGGAGAGTCAAGATTTCTCAGAATCAAAAAAGAGGCTCAGGGATTTCCTTCTCCCTCAGCATAGGCCTTTAGCCATACCTCCTGTTTTAGACATTGTGGATGATGTGTTTTCGGAGTTGAGCTTGACTCCAGACTCCTTACCTCCGGCTCCCAGCAAGCCACACAGATATTATAGGGCTCCTGACTCTCACAAATTTTTATTTAGAAACCTTGCTGCTGACCCTGAAACTATTTCGCAGGGTCCAAAAGGTCTTAAGGCCTCAACAGCAAAAAATCCTACCCCCTCTGACAGAGATTCAAGGGCACTGGATAGATGGGGAAAGAAGGTTTATACATCTGCAACCTTGGCAGTTAGGGCCTTAAACTGCCAGTTTCATATGCTCAAGTATCAACAACATGTTATGGGATTACTGAAACAGAAAATGATGTTGATTTCTGAATGTGCAGAAAATAAAGAATTGCAGGAATTATTGTATGCAGCAGAACAAGTTGGAAAGCATACTTTGCAATGTGGTTTTGATTCCTTAGAGGCCTCCTGCAGGGCCGCAGTTACTGGATCTGTGATTAGGAGGCATGCCTGGCTAAAAGAGCAAGATTTGCCTGACCATCTTAAAGCTAAATTGCTGGATGCACCTTTATAGCATGATACTCTGTTTGTTTGGTATTAAGGCAGAAGAGGTTTTAAAGAAAATGGAAGACAAAGCTAAGTCTATGCAAACTGTAAAAGACTTCTTACAAGTCTAGCCACCAAGATTCAGTAGACACTGACCTACAAAAAATTGGTCCTTTCCTGTGTCCGACAGAGCTCGAAGGAGCAAATCCAGGCGCCCTAAAGGTTCTAGATACCAGTCACAGGATTCTTACAGGTCAAAGCAATGGGGTGCTTGTACCTCCAAATTTGGAGGTAATAAAGGGCAACCCTACAGCATACAGTCTCAATGACTTCCTTCTGCCATCACCAAGCACTTACCTTTTGGCAGCACCCATGGGGGAAAATTAGCACTTTTTTCTCAAAATTGGCAGTTAATAACCCAGGACAATTGGGTGCTAAACATATCTCAGGGATACAGATTCCACTTCCATACTCTGCCAATTGCAAACGGTTGGCCAGATCTGCCAAAAAATCAATGGGCAGAGGCACAGAAACAGGTTCCGTCCCTCATGGATATGGGGGCTATTCAGCCAGTACCAGAACAGGAAAAAGGACAAGGTTTTTACTCGACTGTTCTGGGTACCCATAAAAGACCAGGCCTGGTGCCCAATACTGGATTTATCAATTTTGAACACATACCTGGACATTCCAAAATTCAAAATGCTAACTTTGCAGCAGCTTCTGCCCATGCTGGGCATGAACGCTTGGCTGATGACATTAGACCTAAAAGAGGCATACCTGCATATCCCAATAAGGCAATTGTGCAGAAGATACCTCCGTTTCAAGGCTGGCTTTATGCATTACCAATTCTCTGCACTGTCCTTTGGTTTATCTACTGCGCCAACGTTCTTTAGAAAAGTGCCTGGCACCAGTAATTGCATTTTGCAGACAAAGAAGTATACAAATATATCCTTGCTTGGACGGCTGTCTCATTCAAGCAGAGAAGAAGGACATTCTTCTCCAGCACCTGGCATTTGTGAAAAGGCTTCTAACATGCCTAGGGTACACAATAAATGAAAAGAAATCACAACTGGTACCTTCTCAAAAGATAACATTCCTGGGTGCAAGCTGGGATACAACTGCCCAGATGGCTTTCCTCACGCCAGACAAACAAAGGCAACTGACTACTTACTTCAAACTGATGGCAACAAAAACCCAGATGTTCATCGTGTTACCCTGCTGCAGTCATCACACTTGGATTATCCTGCCCTCAGGCGGTCCTGCAGTCGGCCCGAATTCCAAAGTTTTGGTCCGGCGTCGGTTGCTGTCGCTTCTTCCCTGACGTCAGTGCGTCAGGGGTATATAAGAGGCATTCAACACCATTTTCGTCAGTCTTTCTTGCTGCGCGGTGCCCGAAGCAGTTCGCAAGTGCCGGTCGGCCGACACCTGAGATTTTCGATTTGAATTTCAGTCCGAAGTCTTCAATAAAGCTAAGTACCCCATTGGGGAACATTTTCTTGCCTCAGTCCGATGTCAGAAAAAGTTAACAATTGCATTTCTTGTGGGAAGCAAATACCTCATAAGGACTTCCATTCCTATTGTATTCCTTGCCTAGGCCCAGACCACAGCATCACAGGTTGTCGGTTTTGCACTAGGTTTAATAAGCGCACTATCAAACGCCGTTTTGACTTTGCACGGCAGTACTTTGGTAGGAAATTCAATTATATCATGCCGTTGGAGCAGCCGACGACCGCAATTCATAAAAATCGCAAGGATAAGGACAGGCAGCCTAGGAATAAGCCAGACCCCGAGGCCTCAGCTGGGCCTGTCGCCGGCTCTCTGGTTTTCAGTGAGGTGCCTACACAGCCCCTGACAACCGCAGAGCTGGAACCCCAGACAGTTGCCGACTCCCAAGCGGAGTCTACTAGGCCGACGCAGCCATCTACCGACACCGGAGCAGATTTAGACACCGGTGCAGAGGAAACACCTTCGGTTGCAGAAGGTGTCTTCAGACCGACTACACTCACCATTAAATTTTATGCTAAGGTTAAAACTCCTTTAAAACCTAAGAAAACTGTTCATCAGTCTACAGGTCAAGGCCCCATGCCTAAGAAACAGGTGCTTAAGATGGATGAAGATTTAATTACCCTTATCAGGGGTTCCCAATCCCCCTCCTGACAAAAGACCAAAACAAGAGGATGATTATGCATCCTCTGACCAGGTTTTTCTCTCCTCAGATTCTTCTGAGGAACAGGATTACACTTTTCCACCTTTTGAGGATTCTGATGCTGAAGACTCTATTCCCTCAGCATCTCCTCCTGAAGACTACTCCTTTGGGGAAACATTACATACCATGAGGGAACATTTCCACTGGGAAGGCCAGGATTACTCAGATTCTAAGAAAAGGCTCCGAGAGTTCCTTCTATTACCCCAGCACAGACCTCTTGCTGTTCTTCCTGTTTTAGATATTGTGGATGATGTCTACTTGGAGTCTAGTTTAAATCCAGACTCTATACCTCCTGCTCCAGCCAAACCAGACAGATACTACAGAGTACCTGACTCACACAAATTCCTTTATAAAAGCCATGTAGCTGACCCAGAAACCATATCCCAGGGTCCTAAGGGAGCAAAGGCTTCTATGGCTAAAAATCCTGTGCCCCCTGAAAGAGATTCCAGAGCCCTAGATGGATGGGGAAAGAAAATATACACCTCTGCAACTCTGGCTATGAGAGCATTAAATTGCCAGTTTCACATGTTGAAATATCAGCAATTCCTGATGTCTCAGTTAAAAAAAAAAAATTAGCACACATTCAGAACAGCTTGAGTTCAAGGAAATGCAGGATCTGTTGCATGCAGCTGAACAGGTGGGCAAGCATACTTTACAATGCGGATTTGATTCACTGGAAGCTTCCTGTAGAGCAGCTGTTACTGGCTCAAGTCATTCGTACACATGCTTGGTTAAAAGAGCAAACCAACCCTCCCTGACCATGTTAAAGCAAAATTATTAGATGCACCTTTACAACAGGATGTATTATTTGGTGTCAAAGCAGAAGAGGTTTTAAAGAAAATGGCGGATAAGGCTAAATCTATGCAAACGGTCAATGATTTATTGCAGGTACAACCCCCTCGCTTCAGCAGAAATTGGCCAACAAAAAATTGGTCCTTTCCAGCTTCAGACAGATCACAGACGGGCAAATACAGGCACCCAAGGGGCAGAGGTCAGTCACAAGGCCCTTACAAACCTCGCCAATGGGGTTCTGCTACCCAGAAAGGAGGAGAAGACAGGCCCCAAGCCAGCAGAAGGCAGACACAATGACTCTATTTATTTATTATTTATTTTACATTTGTTGACCGGGCTAGTCTAACTGGACATAATATCCGTTTTCAGTAGAGGCCCGGGGAGAAAAGCTCCAGTACAGGCAATAAACAAAGATTTATCACGTAAGGCATAATATGAGTAAAAATACAAGGTAGGAAGAAAAATAAGATCTGAAGTAGGATATTCATTTGTCTGCAACCTGTGGGTTATGGATCCGATATCGGATCCGAACCGGCATGGTTTTAAAGCTATGGATCCAAGCTCTCAGCTCCTCCCCTCACCCATAATGCCCTGCTCTACCCTCATGACCCCAGATCTCGTTTGCCGCGCTGGTGACTGGATTTGCATTCATAGCTCTCAGCTAAGTGGTGATTTATTACCTGTTAAAACAGAAAATTTTAAGTTTTTTGTGTAATTCTGTGTGAAAGTTTAGGTTTCCCTCTTTGATAGTTTTTTTTTGAGTTAAATTAAGTAATTTTTTTTCCCTCCCCTCGCTGTTGCGTAGAGTGTGTGTGTTGGGCCTGTGTGTCTTTTTGTTTAAGTTACTTTTAGTAGCTTTATAGATTATGGCTGATCAGCCTAAATCTATTTTCTCCAAATGCTCCGAGTGTGGCCATAAGCTCTCACCGGCTGATGGCCACACTCGGTGTGTTAAGTGTCTCGGGGTTGAACACCTCACATCTGGTTGTTCCATTTGTGCAGGGTTCAACCCCAGGGCACTGAGGAGCGGAGGTCCAAGCTTGTCTTGGCGGGTCTTTACCGCCAGACTCGGCTCCGGCCTCCGCTCCTTCGGGAACAACTGTGGCTACGGTTGTTCCCCCTGTGGCACCCCCTCCTGCTCCTGGGACTCAACCTCCCGTTTCTGGAGAGGAGAGGGACGCTAGTAAAGGACCGGAGGAGAAGCACAAGCGGCGGGCCGAGACCTCTGTTTCGGCCCCGCCAGCCAAGCGGGCTTCTCCCCCGGCTCCGTTGTCGGTTCGGTCTCCTCCTTCTCGGCTCCGGTCCCCTGTGTGCTTTTCACCGGGTCCTGAGGAGGAGGAGACCCGATCTCCGTCGAGGCTATCGAGGAGGCACTCCAGGCCTACCTCGGTAGCCTCGTCGAGATCTACACATAGCCTTTCTGATGCTGATCTGGACCGGATGATGAGAAGGTTCATCCAGGCCCAGATGCAGATGGGAGTGCTCTTGCCTCCCCCCCCCTCCGGGGGGGAGCTCAACACCCTTTTTTAAGCCTATTGCTCCTTCTCCGACCCGCTATCCGGGTTCGGAGCAGCTGGAGCCGTGCAGCCGGGCGGGGTGGGTCGGCGCCGATAGTACTTGCCGGATCCGACCCTGCCCTCGAGTGCGTCGGATCCGACCTCTCGGAGCCTGGATCCGAGCCTCGGATCCGGGGGGATCAGTGCTCCTTCGGCGCCGTCTGTGTCGGAGCGTACTGTCCCTTCGGATCTGGCCGGCCGGCTCCGGTCCACTCGGATCCGAGGGGAGCCGATTGTCGGATCCTTTGGTGAGGTCGGCTCCCCGGCTTTTGATGTAGTGGAGAGGGCTCTGTTGAGGGTCTCCGGACCCCGGCACTTGTTCGGCTCCGTCCCGCTCCCTCTGCACTGGGCCAGGCTTCCACCATCCGGCCCCTGGGACAGCCCGTTTCTGTGCCCCAAGTTGCTCCTATGGAGCAAATTGCTGCTGCGAGGACTCCTCTGACAGCCCCCAGAGGAGGTCCCTCAAGCATACGTGCAAAAGGAGGCACATTGACTCCCGAGTCTCTCACAGAAGACACGGACTTGGAGGAAGGGAAGGCTCCCTCGGTCACCCCGAGGATGTCTCCTTTGGAGACATCATGGAAATGCTCCGTATAAGGGGGTGGTCTGCCCCAAGTCTTCCTCGGACGAGTCCGTGTTCTTGGAGGCATTTGAAGCGGGCCCGTCTACCTCTTGGGTGTCCCCTGCCGACCCCTGGTGGACCTTATTACCACCAGGGCGTGGAAGGAACCGGACACCGTGGAGCCAATTCCCAAAAGACCGGATAGGATCCTTAGTCCGCCATCCGACCGGGCCCATTGGAGTAAGGGGCCTCCGGTAGATGCCATGTTGACGGCGGCCACAAAGAGGGAACTGGCTCAGGAGAGTCCCTCAGTCCACCCACCGAGCAAGGAGTCTCGGATGATGGACCGCTTGGGAAGCGGATGTTCAGTTCGGCGACCTTCTCGGTAAGGGCGCTGAACTATTTGGCACATGTCATTAGGATGCAGCGAGATCTTATTAAGGAATACGCTGCATCCCCTGAGTCCATTTCGGAGGAGGACAGAGTTCTGCACTCCACCCGTATGGCCACTCTTAGGTCAGTTACAAATACTTCTATGCGGCTACTCTCCCATGCAACGGAAGGCGCCGCTAGAGCTGGGGACAGGACTGGTCACTAGACGTCAGGCCTGGCTCCGTCACTGCGATTTTTCTGAGCCCTTCAAAGCGTCGTTTCGAGCGCCTTTGATGGTTCTGCTCTGTTTGGCAAGACCGTTCGCGAGGCGTTGACCCAGAGCGAAAGGACGGAAGACGCTGTCTGCCGTGAATCCGCTTCTCTGCACCCCAGAGGCCCTATTCTAGGAACCAAAAGGGTCAGAAGAAGATGTGGTTCGAAGTCGCAGCAGTCCCAGCCTGCTCCAGACAGCCAGTCCTTCCGCGGCAGAGGAGGACAGGGAGGACGCCGCGCTAGAGGCAGCGCGCCTCCCAGAAACTTCGGGTCCAGGGAACCTTTCTCTGAACGGCCCGCAGCAACCCTGAGGGTTGCCCGACTGCTCTACTCTGGAGGCAGTCGGGGCGTTCGGGGGCACCTAGCGGCATGGGAGTCCATAACATCGGACCGCTGGGTTCTCCACCTCATACGCAGGGGATATCGCATTGCTTTCCTTCACGTTCCAAAGTTGAAGTCCGTCGCAGACCTCCCACCCGGTCAACGGGAGGCGCTTTGGCAGAAATTGGCCATCTGCTAAAGAAAAGAGCCATCCAGCCCGTTCCCCAGACCAGATCGGATCAGGGTTCTACTCCAGATTCTTTTAGTGCCAAAAAGACGGGGAACTAAGACCAATCCTAGACCTCTCTCTCTTGAATCTGGCAGTCCCCAAAGAAAAATTCGAATGGTCACTCTGCAATCTATTCTCCCCTTCTGGGAGAAAATCACTGGATGTGCTCGATAGACCTCAAGGACGTACTACCACATTCTGATGGACAGGCGCTCCAGGAGGTTTCTCCGCTTCGGCTGGGAGCCAGTCACTACCAGTTCGGGTCCTTCCCTTTGGTCTCACCACAGCCCCCAGGGTGTTCACCAAAGTATTAGCAGTGGTAGCGGCCCACCTGAGGCTTCAGGGGTGCAGGTCTTTCCCTACCTGGACGACTGGCTTCTTACCGCCCCAACAAGGCATCTACTTCTATTGGCGCGAGACTCCTTTCTCCATCTTGCTCCCTTTCTGGGCATCACAATAAATACAAAGAAGTCCAACCTGGCGCCCACACAGCTCTTAGATTTTATAGGGGCCAGGCTAGACACAAGGAGTTTACGAGCCTTCCTCACTGCGGACAGAGTTCTAAATCTGCAGCTCCAGGTGCGGGCCATTCTCCATTCAAGTTCTGTTCCAGCGGAGTTGGTCCTGAGGGCTCTAGGGTCCATGGCATCGGCTATAGCACTTCTTCCTCTTGCCAGGCTCAATATGCGCATTCTACAGTGGACGCTCTTAGTACAGTGGTCATACCTTGCTCTCCCCATGCATCATCCCATAGCGATCAGCAAGGCTTGCAAGCGCTCCCTCTTGTGGTGGCTCCACTCCCCGGATCTCCACAAAGGCCGCCCATTTTGTGCTTCTCCCCCTCTCGCCACGGTGACCACGGACGCCTCTCGCCTCGGGTGGGGGGGGCACTTTGCGGGCCGGACCGTCCAAGGCACGTGGAACGATTCAGAGACCTTACTGCATATCAGTGTTCTAGAGATGAGAGCAGTGCTCTTAGCGTTGCTAGCACTTCAGGACTTTCTTCCCTTGGGAACAATTGCGATTCAATCGGACAACATGTCTGTTGTCTGGTACATCAACAAGCAAGGGGGAACAAGGTCTTACCCTCTTTGTCGAGAGGCCATGAGAGTTTGGGAATGGGCAATCTCCACCAATCGCTTTCTAATAGCAACGCACATTCCGGGTCGGTCCAACATCCTAGCGGACAAGCTCAGTCGCACCATTCTGACCCCTTACGAGTGGTCTCTCAATTGTCAAGTAGCGGAACGCATATTCGCACGGTGGGGAACCCTTCATGCGATCTTTTTGCTTCTCCCTCAAACACCAAGTGCGACAGTTTTTTCGCTCTAATACCTCCTCTCGGAGGTACCCCAAGAGACGCTCTGGTGCATGCTTGGCCACCCGGTCTTCTGTATGCCTATCCACCCTTGCCTCTGATGCTCCAAGTTCTTCAGAAAGCCTCTCGGGTGGGTTGCAGAATGATTCTCATTGCTCCATTCTGGCCTCGACAGATCTGGTTCCCCTTTCTAAGGTCTCACTCGGTGAATCCTCCTTGGATTCTAGATCCCATCCCGGATCTGATATCCCATCCATCCTGCATTCCTCCTCCGAATCTGGACAACCTGAAGCTGACCGCTTGGCTGCTCCAGTTCCACTCTTGATAAGGACTCGGTATTTCATCACCGGTTAAGGCAATTTGGTGGCGGCTCATAAACCATCCACTAGAAAGGTTTACAAGCAAGTGGAAACGTTTCTCTTTGTGGCGGGCGGCAAGGCCTGAATCCCTTCACGGTTCCTCTCCCTTTAGTGCTTGACTTTCTAACCACTCTCTTTAACGATGGTGCCAGCAGTTCCACAGTCAAAGTACAACTGGCGGCAATTTCTCACTATCACATTGGCCATGACTCTAATCCTCTTATGTCAGCCAAATTGTATAAAATTTTTCTTAAAGGTACTTTTCTTCTCAGGCCCCTATAAAACAAGCAGTTCCTCCTTGGGACCTTTCTCTGGTCCTACAGGCCTTGACCGCCTCCTTCGAGCCAGCTGCCACGGTGGATCTCAAATTCTTGTCCTACAAGACAGCCTTTTGGTAGCCATTACATCAGCCAAGAGAGTTTCTGAACTTCAAGCATTATCAGCTAAACCTCCTTACTTGGTATTTCATCCGGACCGTGTCTCCCTCAGGACCAACCCGTCCTTTCTTCCTAAAATCGCTTCTGAAGCAAACATCAATCAATCCATTAACCTCCCTGTTTTCTTCCTAAATATGAAAACAAAGGTGAATATAAGCTACATTCACTAGATGTTCACAGGCAACTTAGATTTTATCTGAACAGGACAGCTGGTCATAGGCAATCCGACCAGCTGTTTATTTCCTTTGCAAAATTCAATTTGGGCAAGCCAATCTCTAAAGTTTCTCTGTCCGCTGGATTTCACAGTGCATTTTATTGGCTTATCAAGCTTCAGGAAGGCCCGCGGAGGGTGTTCATGCCCATTCAACCTGGTCAGTATCTACCTCGGCAGCCTTCAAGGCTAGGATTCCTCTAGATAATATTTGTGCAGCAGCCACGTGGGCTTCATCTCATACGTTTATTTCCCACTATAAGTTGGATCTTGCATCTAGGGGTAGAGCATCCTTTGGCTCCGCGGTGCTCCGGAATATCCTTCCATGATGGCCGCCCAAGATTCAGGTAGCTGGGGACTCTGTCCCACAGGTTGCAGACAAATGAATATCCTACTTCAGATTTAGAAGTTATGTACTCACCATAACGTTCCATCTGAGTAGGTGTATTCATTTGTCTGCAACCATCCCGCCCTCCTATCCCCCTGGCCTATCAGTTTCCTGCATATTCTATGTTACCCTTTTTAGGGTGTTGTTGCTTTGGCAAACTCGATCTGAGGTCATGAGGGTAGAGCAGGGCATTATGGGTGAGGGGAGGAGCTGAGAGCTTGGATCCATAGCTGGAAAACCATGCCGGTTCGGATCCGATATCGGATCCATAACCCACAGGTTGCAGACAAATGAATACACCTACTCAGATGGAACGTTATGGTGAGTACATAACTTCTAATTTCAACACAAAATAAATACTAAAAATAGGAGATAAACTTATACTACATACTACTATATTAGACTTATAAAAACAGTAACACAGAATGAAGTTACACAGACAGAAAAAAAGGTAACTGGTAAAAGCCTAGTTCTTAGATAATGACTCTCAAACTCCTGAAAGTTTACTGAGGAGCTAAGTAAGGGGGATAGGGGGGTAGAACTAGGTGAGTGAGGACATGATTTCAGTCGGGATTTGCACACGGACATATCCATTTTGTTTTGAGAAGTTCTTTAATGTGTTTTTTGAAAAGAGAGGTAGAGTTTTGATTAGTTATTTCTTGGGGGAGTTGATTCCAGATTTTACCTATTGACTTTGCAAGTAATGAATCCCCAGCTTTATTATATGATTTAGGTAGAGATACTAGTAGTTTATTAGCAGAACGGAGTGTGGCTAGGTTTTTATATGGTATAATAAGTTTTGTAAGGCTAGGGGTTACCTCAGGGTAGTAAAGGGTCTTATGAATGATAAGTAGTTGTTGATAGAATAAGTGGTTATTTAGCTCTAACCAATCTAGATGTTTGAGGTTAAGACAATGGTGAGTTCTTAGGGGAGTAGCAGTAATGAATCTGGCTATGCTATTGTAGCAGATAGAGAGTTTGGTAATGTTATTTTTGGATAAGTTAGTATAGATAGGTGAGGCATAAAAGAGGGTGGAGATCAGGTGTGTCTGTGCAATGGTTTTTCTAGTTTCTGGGGTAAGAAAGGGTTTAATTCTGTAGAGTGTCCCAATTTTTTTGTTGACATTTTTAATAGTGGTGTTAATGTGTTCATCATAATTGAGATGGTAATCAATAGTTACACCTAGCAGTCGAGTGGTCTTGTCAGGGTTTATACAGGTTGCATTATTTGAGGAGATAGTAAAGAGAGGAGTGGGAGATTTTTGAGTAGGAGTAAAGAGAAGAAGTTTAGTTTTTTTGGGGTTATCCTCAAACTACCAAGCAAATCTCTCCTGGCAACACCCTTGGGAGAAAAACTAGCATTTTTTTGCAGACAACTGGCACATCATCACAATAGACAAATGGGTTCTAAACATGGTCTCTCAAGGATACAGATTCCACTTTCATACCTTATAAAGGATCAAAGGAATGCCAAACCTGCCACCAAATCAATGGGCACAAAAACAAATTATAGCTCTCATGAACATGACAGCCATTCAACAGGTACCTACACAGGAGCAGGGACAAGGATTTTACTCAAGACTCTTCCTAGTTCCAAGAAAGGACAAAGCATGGAGACCCATTCTGGATCTTACAATTCTGAACACCTATTTGCAAGTACCAAAATTCAAGATGTTTACACTACAGCAGCTTCTTCCCATGCTGGGCAAGAATGCTTAGCTAGTCACTTTGGACCTCAGTTGCAGAAGATACCTCCGCTTCATTGCAGGTTCAATGCATTATCAATTCTCTGCACTGCCCTTTGGCTTATCTACTGTGCCCAGGGTCTTCACAAAATGCCTGGCACCAGTAATTGCATACTGCAGACAAAGAGGAATTCAAATATACCCATACCTGGACGACTGTCTTATTCAAGCAGAAAGCAAGGACATTCTTTTACAGCATATGGCATTTGTCAAACACCTTCTAAGTTGCCTAGGGTACACAGTAAACGAAAAGAAATCAAAACTAGTGCCCTCACAAAACATAACATTCCTGGGTGCCAGCTTGAATACAACGGCCCAGATGGCTTATCTCACGCCAGACAAACAACAACTGTTTCAATATTTCAAAATAATGGCAACAAAGACCCAACTCCCTGCAAGTAAAATTCTGCAGGCCTTGGGATTCATGGCATCCTGCATTCTCCATTTGCAAAACTGCATATGAGGAAATTACAATGGTACCTGAAAAGTGGATGGACTCAGCACAACCACAGCTTGGAAACAATGATTCCACTCATTCCCTGCCTTCGACAGGAGTTCTATGGTGGGCACAGGCATGTCACCTCAACAAGGGTCAGCCTTTCACCTTACCCACAGCCAGGCAAACTATGACAATGAATCCATCGGACTATGCCTTGGGAGCACACATGGCAGGACAGTGCATTCAGGGCAAATTGGCTACAGATCAGAGACCCCTGCATATCAATCAAAAAGAAATGCTAGCAGTGCAGAATGCCCTAACAGCTTTCAAGGACCTTCTACACCCAGGACAACTACTAATAAGGACAGATAACACCACAGTTATGTGGTACATAAAGAAGCAAGGGGGCACACATTCCTACCCTCTATGCAGGCAAGCAATAACCTTGTGGAACACTGCACTGTCTTACCAGGTTCAATTACAAGCACAATTCCTGCCAGGAAAGAAAAACACATTGGCAGATGACCTAAGCAGAAACATCATGGATCCACATGAATGGAAACTAGATCCACAGGTATTTGCAATGATAGCTCAAAAATGGGGACGCCCAGACATAGATCTGTTTACAAGCCCCCACAACCACCAACTTCAAACATTTTGCACAAGGACCTTCCATCCACTAGCTTGGAAAGCGGACGCAAAGTGGACGCTCTCTCATTCAGTTGGAAAACATTAACAGTGTATGCCTTCTCTCCACTGCCTCTTCTAGCAAAGGTACTGCTGAAAGTCAGATTAGAGAGGCCAAAAATGATTCTCATTGCACCAGATTGACCACGCCAGCATTGGTATCCAATTTTAAGGACCATGGCCACGGGCCCACCATGGATTTTGCCACAAATTCCTCACCTCTTCACCCAGTGAGACAGTCAGATTCTACACAGCCAGCTCAAGACTTTAAACCTGGCTGCATGGCAAATTACCTAAACAACCAGCCAACACCTTTATCCAAAGCGGTTATGGATGTCATTCTGGAGGCCAGGAGGCCCAGCACCAGGAAAACATATTCAGACAAATGGAAAAGATTTTGTGCCTGGAACCAGGCTAAAGGCCTAAATCCCCTTGATCCAAACATCCCTCAGATTCTACAATATTTAATTGAGATGTTACACAAAGGCCTTTCCTTTTCATCTATTAAGATCCACCATGCCTCAGCAATTTCAGCTCATTATAGCATGGATCCTCCTTTATTCTCGCATCCACTCTTAAGACAGTACCTCAGAGGGGCTAAGAACTTAAGACTGCCAAGGAGAGCTCCAACACCTAGATGGGATCTCAACTTTGTTCTGGAAAAGCTTACATTGCCGCCCTTTAAACCAGCTTTTTCAACTGATTTAAAATTCCTTTCATGGAAAACTGCCCTACTACTAGCAATAACGTCCACTAGAAGAGTCTCAGAGCTACAGGCAGTAATGGCAGTGGAACCTTTCCTCATTTTTCATCAAGGCAGAGTCTCTCTATGAACTAATCCTTCCTTTATGCCAAAGGTGGTATACAGTGTGGCTGTAAACCAAACCATTCACTTGCCTACCTTATTCCCAAATCCCCAGAACAAAGGAGAAAGACTCCTGCACTCTTTGGACATTCACAGGCAATTACGTTACTACCTGGATAAAACTAAGGCTTTCAGAAAAACTGACCAGCTTTTCGTAGCCTATGCTACAGGATCACAAGGAAAAGCTATCTCAAAACAGACCATTTCTAAATGGATAGGGCATTGCATACGTTTCTGCTACACACATCATGGGAAACCAGTACCTGCTAACATTAGGTCCCACTCCACCGGGGCTACAGC
This sequence comes from Protopterus annectens, assembly GCF_019279795.1. Taxonomy (NCBI): domain Eukaryota; kingdom Metazoa; phylum Chordata; order Ceratodontiformes; family Protopteridae; genus Protopterus; species Protopterus annectens. The sequence goes on along the minus strand of NC_056736.1, from coordinate 589,517,224 downwards.
TACATCAGCAGCCTTTCTCAGGGGAGTGCCAACCAAGGATATTCTGGAAGCTGCTACTTGGAGTTCAGTGCACACCTTCACCAAGCACTATCACTTACCTCTATACTCTAAGACTAGAGCTAGTTTTGCCACTGCAGTTTTGCAGGGCTTACTAACTTCCTCTAACCCTGTTTGACTCCACCTCCCATCCTTAGCTTTGGGATTCAACCCAAGTGTGATGACTGCAGCAAGGTAACACGATGAACATAGTACAGTTTTGTACCTACCATAAATGTAAATGTTCGAGTGTTTACCCTGCTGCAGTCCAGGTTACCCTCCCTCCATCTCCTCTGAACTAGCTGAACTTATCTCTACCACTCTATCCTATGCTACCTCTGTGGTGTATTTGCTTGTGCCTAAGGGTATTGTTTTATTTTTATATAGCTATATATATATATATATATATATATATATATATAGATATATATATATAGATATATATATATATATATATATATATATATATATATATATATATATATATATAGATATATATATATATATATATAGATATATATATATATATTTTGCCTACCTATTGGGGGCACCTGACATCTGGGGCAAGAAAAACTGAAGAAAATGGCGTCGGATGCCTCTTATATACCCCTGGCGCACTGATGTCAGGGAAGAAGCGACAGTAACCGATGCCGGACTAAGACTTTGGAATTCGGGCCGACTGCGGAACCGCCTGTCGGCAGGATAACCCAAGTGTGATGACTGCAGCAGGGTGAACACTCGAACATCTACATTTATGGTAGGTACAAAACTGTACTTTATGGGATTACTGAAACAGAAAATGATGTTGATTTCTGAATGTGCAGAAAATAAAGAATTGCAGGAATTATTGCATGCAGCAGAACAAGTTGGAAAGCATACTTTGCAATGTGGTTTTGATTCCTTAAAGGCCTCCTTCAGGGCCGCAGTTACTGGATCTGTGATTAGGAAGCATGCCTGGCTAAAAGAGCAAAATTTGCCTGACCATGTTAAAGCTAAATTGCTGGATGCACCTTTACAGCATGATTCTCTGTTTGGTATTAAGGCAGAAGAGGGTTTAAAGAAAATGGCCGACAAAGCTAAGTCTATGCAAACTGTAAAAGACTTTTTACATGTGCAGCCACCAAGATTCAGTAGACACTGGCCTACAAAAAATTGGCCCTTTCCTGTGTCCGACAGAGCTCAACGGGCAAATCCAGGCGCCCTAAAGGTTCTAGATAACAGTCACAGGATTCTTACAGATCAAAGCAATGGGGTTCATCTACCTCCAAATCTGGAGGTAATAAAGTGCAACCCTACAGTAAACAGTCTTAATGACTTCCCTCTGGCATCACCAAGCACTTACCTTTTGGCAGCACCCTTAGGGGGAAAATTAGCACTTTTTGCTCAAAATTGGCAGTTAATAACCCAGGACAAGTGGGTGCTAAACATAGTATCTCAGGGATACAGATTCCACTTCCATACTCTGCCAATTGCAAACAGTTGGCCAAATCTGCCAAAAAATCTATTTGCAGAGGCACAGAAACAGGTTATGTCCCTCATGGATATGGGGGCTATTCAGCCAGTACTAGAACAGGAAAAAGGACAAGGTTTTTACTCAAGACTGTTCTTGGTACCCAGAAAAGACTAGGCCTGGTGCCCAATACTGGATTTATCAATTTTGAACACATACCTGGACATTCCAAAATTCAAAATGTTAACTTTGCAGAAGCTTCTTCCCATGCTGGGCAAGAACGCTTGGTTGGTGACATTAGACCTAAAAGAGTCGTACCTGCATATCCCAATAACGGAATCGTACAGAAGATACCTCCGTTTTAAGTCAGGCTTTATGCATTACCAATTCTGTGACTGCCCTTTGGCTTATCTTCTGCGTCCAGGGTCTTTACAAAGTGCCTGGCTCCAGTAACTGCATTTTGCAGACAAAGAAGTATACAAATATATCCTTACTTGGACGACTGTCTCATTCAAGCAGAGGACAAGGACATTCTTCTTCAGCACTTGGTGTTTGTGAAAAGGCTTCTAACATGCCGAGGGTACACAATAAACAAAAAGAAATCACAACTCGTACCTTCTCAAAGGATAACATTCCTGGGTGCAAGCTTGGATACAACTGCCCAGATGGCTTTCCTCATGCCAGACAAACAAAGGCTACTGACTACTTACTTCAAACTGATGGCAACAAAAAGTCTGTTATCTGCAAGACAAACTCTGCAGGCTTTGCGGTTCATGGCATCCTGCATCCTACTGATTCCATATGCAAGACTGCATATGAGGAAACTGCAATGGTACCTAAAAAGTTTATAGAGTCAACATTGTCACAGTCTGGAAACAATGATTCCTCTCATTCCCTGCCTACAACAGGAGTTTCTATGGTGGACAAAGGCATGTCACCAAAACATGGGACGGGTTTTCACTCTACTCCCTGCCAGCCAAACCTTAACAACAGACTCATCAGATTATGCAGGGGGAGCCCACCTGGTAAGAAGATGCATTCAGGGCATATGGACCCCAAAACAAATGCATCTATATAGCAACCAAAAAGAGATCTTAGCTGTTCAAAATGCCCTGACAGCCTTCAAGGACTTACTTCATCCAGGACAACTACTGATAAATATGGACAACACCATGGTTATGTGGTATATAAACAAGCAGGGGGTTACGCACTCATACCCCTTTGCAGACTAGCCATGGCACTGTGGGACACAGCTTTGACTTAACAAGTACATCTTCAAGCTCAATTCCTGCCAGGAAAGCAAAATACTCTGGCAGACAATTTAAGCAGAAACCTTATGGACCCTCACGAGTGGAAACTAGACCACAAGTCTTCAGCATGATGATAAAGAAATGGGGGAGCCCGGACATAGACCTATTTGCCTCTCCTTGAAATTATCAACTGAAAAATTTCTGTACAAGGACTTATCACAGACAAGCATGGAAAGTGGACGCCCTATCCTTCAGTTGGAAAAACCTATCAGTTTACACCTTTCCTCCTCTGCCTCCTCTTCCCAAGGTCCTACTAAAAGTCAGACAAGAGAAACTAAAGATGATACTAATCACCCCGGACTGGCCCCACCAATACTGGTACGGACTGGCCCCACCAGTACTAGTACCCAATCCTAAGGAACATGTCTCAATTCCCAGCTTGGTACTTACCTCAAATACCTCACTTACTGTCCCAGCAAAACAATCAGGTCCTGCACAATCAGCTTCAAACACTGAACCTGGCAGCATGGCTGATCATGTAGTTATTCAAACAACACCTCTCAGTAAAGCTATGATGGATGTCATTTTGGAAGCAACAAGGCCTAGTACTAGAAAATCTTATGCTGATAAATGGAAGAGATTCTGTGCTTGGAACCAAGCACAAGGAAGTGATACAGCAGAGCCAAATATTCCTCAGATTTTACAATACTTGACTGAGATGCTTGACAAAGGCCTATCTTTTTCATCAATAAAAATCCATGCTTCTGACGTCTCGGCTCATTACAACACAGAGCCACCAATCTTTTCTCATCCTTTACTAAAGCAGTATCTTAGAGGGGCCAAAAATTTAAGGCCTCCCAGATGATTACCATTTCCTGCATGGGACCTCAATTATGTGTTGGAAAAGCTCATCCTGCCTCCATTTGAACCAGCTGCTACTGCAGATCTAAAGTTCTTATCATGGAAAACAACTCTGCTCCTGGCAGTTACTTCAGCAAGAAGAGTCTCGGAGCTACAGGCCCTCATGGCTGTGGAGCCTTTTTATCATATTTTACCCAGACAGGGTGTCCCTGAGGACCAATCCTTCATTTATGCCTAAGATGGTTTCCAATGTGGCTCTTAACCAAACTATTAATCTGCCAACTTTTTATCCAAATTCGCAGAACAAGGGGGAGAGGATTCTGCATTCATTGGACGTACACAGACAACTAAGATTTTACTTGAGCAGGACTACTGCTCTAAGAAAAACTGAGCAGTTACTACTGACATTTGCTGCAGGATCAGAGGGATAGGCGATTTCAAAATAGACTATTTCAAAGTGGATAAGCCACTGCATTCATTTCTGCTACTTATACCATGGCAAACCTGTGTCCAAGAGCATTAGGTGTCATTCCACCAGGGTTGCAGCTACATCAGCAGATTTTCTCAGAGGAATGCCAACCAAAGACATTCTAGAGGGTGCTACTTGGACTTTTGATCACACTTTTGCAAAGCATTATCATGTGCCTCTCTACTCTAAGTCCAGGGCAGGCTTTGCCACTGCAGTACTGCAGGGCCTTATAACCGCCCCTAATGCAGTTTAGCTCCAGCCTTCCATCCATAGCTTTGGGATTCTATCCAAATGTAATGACTGCAACAGTGAAACACGAAGAACATAGTACAGTTGTGTACACTTACCGTAAATGCAGATATTAGAGTGTATTCACTGTTGCAGTCCAGGTTACCCGCCCACCATCCCCCTTTTATTCTGGAGTTTCTTTTTCCTTCACTGTCTTCTACAACCTATGTGGTGAATTTGCTTGTAGATGAAGATAAAGTTTGTATTGTATGTATATATAGTCTATATATATGTTTTTGCTACTCATTTGGGGGGCACCTGACATCTGGGGCAAGAAAAACTAAAGAAAATGGCATTGGCTGCTTGTTTTATACCCCTGACGACCTGACGTGATGGAAGAGGAGACAGCAACCGACGCAGGACCCAAGACTTTGGAATTCAGGCTGACTGAGGGAAACCTGCCAGCAGATTACCCAAATGTAATGACTGCAACAGTGAATACACTCGAACATCTACATTTATGGTAAGTGTACACAACTGTACTTTCAAGGCTCTGGATTCATGTTTACTTAGTGTCATTAGGGCCAAGATTTTCCCTTCTAGTACAACATCGTGTTTGCAAACTGAAGACTGGGTGTGAATGGAAGATTAGGGCCGAGAATTTCCCTTCTAGTACAGCATCGTGTTTGCAAACTGAAGACTGGGTGTGAATGGAAGATTAGGGCTGAGAATTTCCCTACTAGTACAGCATCGTGTTTGCAAACTGAAGACTGGGTGTGAATGGAAACTTAGGGCTGAGAATTTCCCTTCTAGTACAGCATCGTGTTTGCAAACTGAAGACTGGGTGTGAATGGAAGATTAGGGCCGAGAATTTCCCTTCTAGTACAGCATCTTGTTTGCAAACTGAAGACTGGGTGTGAATGGAAGAACTGTGTGCTTGTGTGCTGCTGGTCTGCAGCTGAGATATTATAGAATTTCAAGTTAAAATACATTTTACATGGTCTAAGTAAAATGTGGACAGAAAAGTAGCTTCAGCCTGGCAGAATGTATTGCTTCATACCTCTCAAGTGTACCTCATTATGAGGAACGTACCTCATTTGGGGTCTTAAAAAGTTAATGTTCCACGAAGTTCTTCAGTTCCACATTGAAAAGGGTCTGTCACACATTCAGTGTTAGGAATTTTTTTTAAGTGAAATCCATGGTAAATAGAAATTAATCATATTAATTCAGTAAAGGATCTTCTTTATAAGTAAAACCGGCATATTTTAGCCATCCAATGACCTTCCTAGATGAAGTTGCTAGTAAGCCATTAGTATGTGTTCCACATTTGCCCATTTGTTCGACATTATGAAGGCAAGTGTTCCTCATTTGGAGATAGAAGGTTGAGAGCTATGTATTGCTTTGTCGTCCCCCCCCCCCCCTTAGAATGATCTGTAGTAACTGCATCACTTCCTACTTCCCACGAACAAGTTAAAAAGCAGTATTGGGAATTTGTTTACCTATGTCTGTGATTCTTCAGTACCATGCAACAAAACCGGAGAGAGATCTTAAAATCAATTAAAGCTTGCCACAGGAATGTTTATAGTACTGCCTCGGATGGCTTGGAATGTTGCATTGTGGGAGAGTGCAGTGTCTAGTGCTATGTTTAGTTCATTCTTGGTAGAGAGTCAAAGCTGATCAAGCAGTTTTAACTGTACCACAGAGAAAACACATTGAGACAATGAAAGCAGGCGAAAACCTTCAATCTTAATTGACCATAGATAGAACACTATCTGTTCTTCTATGTAGAGCCATGAGTGTCTCAATCTTCCAGAAAAGGGATGATTTTATTTGATTGGAAATGTTCTTCATTGAAGTAAGCATCGATGCTGGTGGCACTGCATGACAATAGTCTACTGTAATCTAATTTATCCCACCTTACCTTCCCATTTGTTGCATTATGCTTATTTTTTCATTCCTTGATTGTTTTGTGTGTAACATAAGCAGATGTTAGATTACATCATTCCTGTGCATTCTGCTACTTGGAAGTACTTGCCCCTGCAACCTTATCAATATGTGTAAATACTCTTGGCCTGGAGTCTCCAGTTTTACCAGCCCACCCCATTAGAATGAGGTGCAGGACCTCCAATTTTGTTTCTGAGTTTACTTCATCTGGTTCCATCATTCCTCCAGTCTCTTGTTCTAAATGAAACTGACATGCCATGTGATTTGGTGGCCTTCCATTAAGTCAAACTGGCATGTCTTCATCAGACCCTTTATAGAGTGTAATGCCCGCTTAGGTATGTAACTGACCAGACACATCCAGCAACTGAAACTTCCACAAAGGTTTCTTACAAATAGAATAAAGGGAGTAAAAACACTGTCCTCTGCTGATTGCCTCAAAGCCCTGACACATAAACTGGACATGTTGGAAAGACCGTTAGGTTTCTCTTAGAATTTCCATTCTGTGGAACAGGCTCCCCATCCATGTGAACCAGAGTTCCTCCCTGTCCCTGTTTAAGTGCAACCTGGACCAATTGATAGGCGTCATGATTGCTCTTATCTGTGATGGATAGAGGCAGTAATTAAATCACCCCCTATGTAAATCAAATTTGTGGGTCACATTTTGGTTGCATGGCTAGACATGTAAGGGCCCTAGTGATCATTACCCTAATATGTACATATGAACCTAATCTGGTGGCCTTTCATCTACACGGAGGAACCAATATGTGGTGGTGATTGCAGGCACTTGCAGCAGTGGACATGAAAGGTGGATGGAGGTAGGGGGGAGTAGTGAATTGTGTTGTGTCAAGTGTTTTGTGTGTTGTGAGTTTTAACCCATATCCTTTGTGGAGTGCATGTACATAAGGTGTTGATAATGACATGCATGCTTCCTTTTTTTGTTTGGGGTCCTGTGTACCTCCTAGTTGGGGTCAGCAGCAGCATCACTGTGATGTCCACCTCACTAGGTTAGCACACAATCTGTTTCTTACCCAGTGCTGGTAGACCGCCACTTGAAATAACCTTCGACCTTAACAGCTAACCAAGCCTTCATTTTTGTTTCATAGATGGGCTGGCTGCTATCAATTTATTTTTGCACTTTTTTCTGTCACGGGATTTAAAAAAAAAAAAAAAGATTAAAGACCTGAACATGTCCAGGAAAAGCAGCTACTGCTGTGGTCTTGGTCTAGCCTATGATGATTAGTAAACCAGGACTGGAGGGTGGGGGCTTTTATCGTGGCTTAACTAAGACATACTGTGTTGCATTGATTTGTAAGTAGGCAGTTGAACATAATGTATTGAGCTTGAAAAACACTCTTATGAAACTGTGCCTCTTCTCTGGCACTAGCCTGTTTCTTTTTTTGCCTGTAAGTTGTGATGTGATGTTAATCTTTATTCAGATGTCCTTCAAGGATGCAACTGCAGTCCTGACATATGGGTTGTCCTGCCTCAGGCAGCCCTTCGGTCGGCCGGATTCCAAAGTCTGGTCCGGCGTCGGCTGATGTCGCCCTTTCCCCAACGTCAGAGCACCTGGGGTATAAAAGCATCAGCCGACGCCATCTTCTTCAGTCTTTCTTGCCGCGTGGCGCCCGAAGCAGAAGCAGTTCGCAAGTGCCGGTCGACCAGCTCCTGTGTTTTCAGCTACTGAAGTCTTCAAAAAAGCTAAGTACCCCATTGGGGACCTTTTCTTGCCTCAGCCAATGTCAGATAAAACTGTAAAAGTTAATAATTGTTTAACTTGTGGGAAACAAATACCTCATAAGGATTTCCACTCTTACTGCTTACCCTGCCTAGGCCCAGAACACAATGTCTCGGCCTGTACAGCTTGTGCTTCTTTCAATAAACGCACTCTTAGGCGTCGGACAGAGTTTGCACAGGAATATTTTGGGGAAGATTTCTGTTATATCATGCCGTCGGAGCTTCCGACAGCACATTTACCTAAAAAACGGAAGGATAAGGACAGACACCTGCGGTCCGCGGTCTCGGCCGACACCACGCTTAGACCTACCGTGAGTGTCTCGGTCTCTTCTGAGCCGGTTTCACAACCGCTACAGACCGACGACACCACCCCACCGGTTACTTCGGTACCGGAGGCCAGCTCTGTGCCGGTTTCTGTTCTCCCCTCTGAGACCGTAGCCCAGGATATTTCTAACACCATTTCGGTGGATAAGACTACTCCAGTACGCGGGGCTGCCAGGCCTCCAGTGTCTATGTCCATTAGGGTCTACACACGTGCTAAGGCTGCCAAACAGGCTAAGTCTCTCCCTCCAAGATCTGTTTCTCTGGGATCCACTTCTGGTTCTCAAATTTTAAGTTTAGCTGAGGACCTTATTTCTTTAATTAGGGGTTCTCAACCACATCCAGATAGAGGCTCTCAGCCGCCTTCTGTCAAGAGGCCTAGGGTTGAGCAGGTAGGACACCAGTCCTCCGATGAGGCCTCAGGTGGTTCTGCACATTCAGACTACCAGGAGGAGGCCTTCCCGGCCTACGAGGATTCTGATGAGGAGGAATCCATTCCCTCTGCTTCTCCTCCTGAGGAGTTTTCCTTTGGGGAAACTCTTCATTCCATGAGGGAACACTTCAAATGGCAAGGCCAAGGATACTCAGATTCTAGGAAAAGGTTAAGGGAATTTTTAAAGCTACCTCAGCATAGATCCTTAGCTATTCCTCCAGTTTTAAATGTTTTAGATGATGTGTACTTAGAATCTAGTGTTTCCCCTGACTCCCTCCCCCCCTGCTCCTGTCAAGCCAGACAGGTACTACAGGGTCCCAGACACACATCAATTTCTGTACAAGGGCCATACTGCTGACCCTGAAACTGTTTCTCAGGGGCCTAAAGGGGTTTCCTCCACTACTGCTAAGAATCCACTTCCTTCGGAAAGAGATTCTAGGGCTTTAGAAAGGTGGGGCAAGAAAGTATATACATCTTCCACCCTTTCTATGCGAGCATTAAATTGTCAATTTCATATGATTCAGTATCAGGAATACATGTTGGATGACTTGCAAAAGAAATTGGCTTCCCCTGAACCATTAGATAGAAAGGGGTTACAGGAATTGGTTCATAATACTCAGCAGGTTAGCAACCATTTCCTTCAGTGTGGATATGATGCATTGGAAGCTTCATGTAGAGCAGCAATGACAGGTGCGGTCATACGCAGACATGCTTGGTTAAATGAACAAACATTGCCAGACCATGTGAAAATTAAGCTTTTGGACGCACCACTAGAGAAACATGAGCTGTTTGGTGCTACTGCACAAGAGGTTTTAAAGAAAATAGATGAAAAGGCAAAATCAGTGCAAACAGTCAAAGATTTCCTCCAGGTACAGCCTCCAAGATTTAGCAGGAATTGCCCTTCTAAGCATTGGTCCTTTCCAGACAGACAAATTTCAAAGAGGCAAAAACAGACGTGGCAGAGGTAGAGGGCAAACCCGAGGCTCCTACAGAGGACGTCAATGGCAGCCTCCGAACCGGAGAGGTGGGGCAGGACCTTCCACTGCTCCGCAGGGACAATCTCAATGGCTTGACTTTGACTCCGCCATCCAGGGCTCAATTAGAAGCACCTTTGGGCGGAAAATTATCTTTATTCTCACAAAATTGGCACAATATTACAAAGGACAAATGGATACTAGAGATAATAGACAAAGGATACAGATTCCATTTTCATACACTGCCAACAAGACATGGCAGGCCAAACCTGCCACCAAATCAAAGGGCAGAGGCACTCAAACAAATAACAAACCTACTTCAAATAAGAGCAATAGAAAAGGTTCCTTCTGCAGAACAAGGACAAGGATTTTATTCAAGACTGTTCCTTGTTCCAAGAAAAGAAAACCAATGGAGACCTATTCTGGACTTGTCCGCACTGAATACTTACCTTATTGTGCCAAAATTCAAAATGCTGACTTTACAGCAACTCCTTCCCATGCTGGGCAAGGGGTCTTGGCTGGTAACTCTGGACCTCAAGGAGGCATACCTGCATGTCCCAATCCGACAAAGTTGCAGAAGATACCTCAGATTTCTTGCAGGCTCAGAGCATTATCAATTCTCAGCATTGCCCTTTGGCTTATCTACTGCGCCCAGAGTGTTCACGAAATGCCTGGCATCAGTAATTGCACATTGCAGACTTCAGGGGATACAAATATACCCTTACCTGGACGACTGCCTTATGCAAGCGGACAGCCAACAAGCCTTGTTAAAAAACTTGGACTATGTCATTCACCTACTGCAGGCCTTGAGATACACAGTCAATATTCAGAAATCAAGTCTCGTACCATCCCAACAAATACCTTTCCTGAGTGCCACACTGGACACAAACACCCAGATGGCGTTTCTGACAAAAGAAAAACAAAAACAATTACCAGAATACTTCAGAAAATTGGCAACACACACCCAGATGACTGCAAGGAAAATCCTGCAGGCCCTGGGCTTCATGGCATCTTGCATTCTTCTGATTCCACACGCAAGGCTGCATATGAGGAAACTACAATGGTATCTAAAAAGTCTATGGTCTCAACACAGCCACAGCCTGGAAGCATTGATCCCACTCATTCCATGCCTTCAAAAGGAATTTCTGTGGTGGGCTCAAGCAAGCCAGATAAACAAAGGTCTGCCTTTCAGCAAGCCTCATACAAGTCAAACCATAACAACAGATGCCTCAGACCATGGATGGGGGGGGGCGCACATGGAGGGCAGATGCATTCAAGGACAATGGACACAAAAAGAAAAGCACCTGCACATCAACCAAAAAGAAATGCTGGCAGTGATGCATGCAATCAAGGCCTTCGAAAAGTTCATGCATCAGGGCCATCTACTAATAAAGACAGACAATACCATAGTTATGTGGTACATAAACAAGCAAGGAGGTACCCATTCCTACCCTCTTTGCAGACTGGCAATGAATCTCTGGGATATTTCCCTACAATTGAAAATAGAGCTACAATCCCAGTTTGTACCAGGGAAGGACAATGTTCTGGTGGACAGCCTAAGCAGAAACATCATGGATCCACACGAATGGATGTTGCATCCAGACATTTTCTTACAAATGACTCAAGCATGGGAAAGGCCGGACATAGATCTTTTTGCCTCCCACTTCAATCACCATCTGAAAATGTTTTGCACAAGGACATACCATCCTCAAGCATGGAAGGTGGACGCTCTCTCCTTCAGTTGGAACTCTCTAACACTATATGCCTTTCCACCTCTTCCTTTGATGACCAAGGTGTTACTAAAGATCAAGACAGAGCAACCGAAAGTCATACTGATAGCTCCAGACTGGCCAAGACAACACTGGTACCCACTGCTACGGAGCTTGACACACACCAATCCGTGGCTCCTTCCTCAGCGGCCACTTCTTCTGACAGCACAATTACAGGACACTACACCCCAGCTTGAAAACATTGAAGCTGACAGCTTGGAAGATTCCATGACTATTCCTCAGGATACACTTTCCAAAAGGGTAAAAGATATCCTGGAGGCGCGCAGACCTTCCACTAGAAAAACATACTCAGCAAAATGGAAGAGATTTCTTATCTGGAGCAGCAAAAAGGGTCAAGACCCATCAGTGATGAGCATGCCACAGATCCTAGAATATTTGGCTGAAATGCTCCACAATGGCCTTTCATATTCTTCCATAAAAATGCATGCTTCAGCAATATCTGCCAAGTATAACACTGATCCGCCTGTATTTTCTCACCCATTGTTAAGACAGTTTCTAAGAGGTATAAAGAACATCAACCCTCCAAGGAAACCACCAGTGCCTGCATGGGACCTCAACTTCATGCTGGAAAAATTAACTCTTCCTCCCTTTGAACCAGCAGCATCTTCAGAGTTGCAATTTCTGTCTTGGAAGACAGCTTTCCTTCTGGCAGTAACCTCAGCAAGAAGAGTCTCTGAGCTACAGGCCCTTATGGCAATACAACCATTTCTCATTTTTCATCAGGACAGAGTTTCTTTGAGAACCAATCCGTCATTCATGCCAAAGGTGGTATCCAGGGTGTCCCTGAATAAAGCTATTCACCTGCCTACCTTCTTTCCCAATCCTCAAAATAAAGGAGAGAGACTTCTGCACACCTTGGGCATACACAGACAGTTGCGCTACTACTTGGACAGAACAATGTCTTTCAGAAAATCTGACCAGCTTTTTGTAGCTTGCGCTGCTGGATTGCAGGGAAAAGCAATTTCCAAACAGACAATTTCTAAATGGATTGGAAATTGCATTCTATTCTGCTACTCTTTTCATGGAAAAACTGTGCCAGCTGACATCAGGCCACATTCCACCAGAGCTGCAGCCACCTCCACAGCCTTTTTAAGAGGTGTGGCAAAAAAGGACATTTTAGTAGCTGCTACATGGAGCTCCGTGCATACATTTTCCAAGCATTACAACCTGCCTTTATATTCCAGATCCAGAGCAGGGTTTGCTTCTGCAGTCCTGCAGGGCATTTTAGCTACACCATCTTTGTCTTGGTGCCTACCACCCCCAGGTTGGCTATGGTATTCAACCCATATGTCAGGACTGCAGTTGCATCCTTGAAGGACATAGTACTGTTTTGTACCTACCATAAATGTAGATGTCCGATAGGTATGCAACTGCAGTCAGGTTTTCCCTCCCACCTACCCCTCTGTGGTATTTTTTTGGGTTTCTACCCCTCATTTTAGCTACCTGGGGTAATCTTTTATGGTGTATTTGTTTTTATGTTGTTGTACTTGTCTGGAATTTTTTTCTCTATTTTCAAAATTTAGCCTTCCTTAGAGGGCACCTGGCATCTGGGGCAAGAAACACTGAAGAAGATGGCGTCGGCTGACGCTTTTATACCCCAGGTGCTCTGACGTCAGGGAAAGGGCGACATCAGCCGATGCCGGATCCAGACTTTGGAATCCAGCCGACCGAAGGGCTGCCCGAGGCAGGACAACCCATATGTCAGGACTGCAGTTGCATACCTATCGGACATCTACATTTATGGTAGGTACAAAACTGTACTTTCTTACTGATGGGTGTTGGTTCTGTCCTCGGAACCGAGTCGGCCATTATAACAAGCTCGCGCCAGGCAAAAAAAACTCTTGACCTAAGTTTTACCCACAGTGCCCCTTTCAGTGTTACCTCTGATCATCTTTGCCACGTATTCAATCAAGACGTGTCAGGCCAGCTGTTGGCTACGTCAATATAATTTTTTTCTTCATTGCTTAAAGTTTTCTTTCATTTAATTAAATAATCTTTTGTTAATTGCATAGTGTTTGCTTATCTGCGCGAGTGCACCTCTCTTTCTTCCTTTTTCTTACCTAGTTTGGTACTCTTCGTGACATTGCTGGTACAGGCCTTCCTTTACCTCTGAGGGAATTATAAAATACCATTGTTAGTAATCCCTTTCCCCTTTTTTCCCCTTTTAACTGTTTTAAAAAAAAAAAAGAGCGAGAGAGAAAATCCTTTTTCTTCTTTGTGTGAGGGTGATTACTCGTATTCCTTGTTATTTAAACTGTATTTTTGAGAATATTATTATAAATACGTCTGAGAAGAAAGGAAGAACTGGTTTTAAACATTGTGACCAGTGCGACAGGAAAATGCCAAATGTATATAACTGTACTGTGTCTGTTGTCTCAGGGTACCACACCTATTTGTGAAACCCCCTTGTGAGATATGTAAGAGATTTAGCTCCCACACTTTGGCTGAATGGAAAAACAAGCTGATGCTTAAAGGTCTCCTGAAATCTCCTTTCGTGGAGGCCACTTCTGAGTCGAGAGGGCTCAACCGCTCTAAGAGAGAACATAAAAAGAGGAGTAAATCCGTACCCTCCTCTCCCCACATTTGGGAATCAAAGTCTACGGAACCAAAAGCAAAAATTTCTAAATTGGCACCATCAACATCTACACTGGGACCTAAAACCCTCTCCACGGTGTCATCTTCAGTTCCACCACCTAAACAGCTGGCTACGATACTGTCCTCGGCACCCATGCCTCAAGCACTGACTATGACACTGATTGTGACTACAGTACTGATCTCCCTTTCGACACCAAAAAGTAGTTCTTCCAATTCCACTCACTCCCCCCCCACACACCTATACAGCGTACTGGTCCTTTGACAATGGTGCTGAAGGGTGAAATACCCACTCGGACCCAATATTCCCATTCGGTGGATCCATTTTTTTGGACAGCAATGCAGCCCATTTCTAGACCATCCTGACACCCTGTTGGATATGTCCACCCACTTCTCTAAGAGCCTTTCAGACCTGGACGTAGTGAGGCTAGTGGATCAGCTCTCTGGCAGCGAGAGGAATTCCAACTCCTTCCAAGTCCTCCCTCCAACTGGGTGTCAAGGTATTTTCTCCATGGACTCTGACATATTTTTCTCTTTCAACCTCCCTGGAGATATCGGAGCCCTCGACACATACACCAACCCCGGTTCCAGCTTCTTTGGTTCCATTGGTAGACCTTACCATGGCTCCTGAGTTCACCCTTTGGCCATCGACTTAACTCAGAACCGAGCCATCCTTGGGGTCGCAACTAGTCAGTCGGCACCGTGATCCCTAGTAGGGCACCTGTTTTTTCCATGGCGCAGTCTACTATGGTTCTGGTTGTCTTGACAGAACCGAGTCCTCTCGTGGCTCCTTCCCTGGGAGTGGGTTCGTCGGAGTGGAGTGCGACCATGGTCCCGCGGTTGTCTTTTTTAGTTCCAGGCTCCTATCCCTCTTCGGGCGGACCTGCTTTCCAGGTGATAGAGAGGGCACTTGCCTCTGCAGGCTCTCAACTGGTCCCTTTGGTGCCAGATACCCATATACATCTTCCTCTGAGCCACACCTGACACAGCCCACTACTCAGGGACATCAGGCACAGGAACCTCAAGACATCTTTCCACAAGGTACCCAGAGTCCTTCTCAGATGTCCCTGCCAGTGAGGTACCTTGCAAGAGATCATGCGAGTGGAAATCCATGGATTCCCCCGAGGAATCCCAAACCGAAGATAGGGTGAAGGGGAAGAGTCCCCATGCTTGCCATCTGAGGATGTCTTCTTTGGAGACACATTGGAAATCTTGAAGCAGCAGGGCGACAAACACCATCACCCCTTCCTCTGAGGAGTCTGTATTCTTGCAAGCTTTCCATGCTCGACCCTCTACTTCCTGGGAGACCCCGCCTACAGATGACTTGGTTCAGCTCATCGTGCAGCATACCTGGAAGAGCCCTGATACTGTTGAACCTATCCCCTGGAGTCAGGACAAAATTCTTTCTCCACCAGAGGACAACCCACACTGGTCCAAGGGCCTACCAATAGATTCTGTGTTTGTGGCAGTGGCCACTAAGAAAAAGCTCATCGAGGAGAGCCCTACTGTCCACCCCCCCTAACAGTGAGTCTCTAGCCGATAGACTAGGGAAGCAGGTGTATTCTTCAGTGACCTTTGCCATTTGGTCTTTGAACTATCTGGCACACTTACCCACCTTTAGAGAGACCTAATCTCGGAACTCTCAGAAACCCTGGCAGGAGCAGTTTCTGATGAGGTACGTGATAAAGTTGCCTCACAGCTTGCCACCCTGGAGTCTGTTTCTAACTCATTCATGCGGTTACTTTTTCATTCTACCAAAGGGGCGGCTAGAGCAGCTGATGCAGGAGTTGTCATGAGACGTCACCCCTGGATGTGCCTATGTGATTTTGTGGATCCCTTTGTCTTACTTTCTCAACGCTTCCATAGAGGCCTCTTCTCTTTTTGGCCCAAAGGTGAAAGACAGTTTAGCCAGGTATGACAAAGACAGTAAGACCCTTGTCTGCTGAGGGTGTACATTTTTCCACCCCCACCCCCCAATGACCCTATTCTAGGAATCAGGAGTGGAAAGATATGATACAAGAAATCCCAGGGTCCTTTCTGTGACACGTGGCAAGTTTGCTCCCTGGGGTAGAGGGGGAAACTCATTTGGAAGATGCCCCTTTAGAGGCAGAGGAGGTCTGTTTAATCAGGGATCCAGAGATTCTTTCTCTGGACAGCCTTATCAGCTCTCCTGTGGAGCGGCCCGATTGCTTACCTCTGGAAGCAGTTAGGCGAAGGTTTTCTCTGTAACTCTTCGCTTGGCAATCCATAACTACAGATTATTGGGTGCAGACGTTAATTTCCAGAGGTTATCACATCCCTTTCAGTCTGTATCCAGGGTCAGCTAAGGCATATACCCGACGTTCCACCCAGTCAGCAAGAAGCAGCAGCTCAAGAAATAATAAAGCTACGTCTTGAGTCATCCAAACAGACCCACCAGACCAGATTGAATCTGGAATTTACTCTAGGTTCTTTTTAGTGCCAAAGAAGACAGGGGACTTGAGGCCAATCTTAGACCTCAGCATCCTAAACAAGTTTATCAGACAGGCAAAATTCCAGATGGTCACGGTTCACTCTATCCTCCTGTTTCTAGAGAAGGACAATTGGATGTGCTTGACAGGTCTTCAGGATGTGTATTACCACATAAAAGTGGACAAATGCTCCAGGAGATTCCTCTACTTCCAGTTGGGAGCCAATCACTACCAATTCTGAGCATTGTTCTTTGGTCTCTCTACAGACTCCGGAGTGTTCACCAAATGCATGGCAGTCGTAACAGCTCACTTGAGACTGCAAGGATTCCGGGTGTTTCTGTATTTAGACAATTGGCTCCTTACCGCCCCAACCAAGAGTCTACTGGTTTCAGCTGTGCATTGCACCCTAAAACTCATGAAATGCCTAGGCATAACAGTAAACGAAGAGAAATGCAAGTTGACTCCTTCTCAGAGGCTGGAATTCATAGGGACAACTTTCGATACCCAGTTTTCCCTAGTCTCCCTTCCACTTCACAGGCTAGAAAAGCTTAGGTCTCATCTCCGGGTGATACTTTGTCAGGACAAAGCTTCAGCTCGAACAGTTATCCAACTGCTGGGGTCAATGGCAGCATCGATAACAATAGTTCCACTGGCAAGATTGCACATGAGACTTCTGCTGTGGCTTTTGCAAGCACAGTATACCCCTTTGAGTCATCCTATGTCCTTCCAGATCAGGGTAACAACTCGGTGCAATCAAGATTTACTTTGGTGGATGAAGCCAGAAGAGCACCTATGGAGTCGCCCTTTATCCCCCTTTCAGCCCAGAGCCATAGTGACCATGGACGCCTCCCTGATTGGGTGGGTGTGACATTTCCAGGGAAAGACCGTCCAAAGCACTTTGTTACCCATGGAGGCCAAACTGCATATCAGTGTTCTAGAACTGAGAGCAGTGCTTCTTCCATTGCAAGCATTTCAACCTGTTCTCCCTTTAGGAACACTTACCATCCAGTCCGACAACTTGTCAGCAGTCTGGTACATCAACAAACAAGGGGTAACCAAGTCCTACCCATTGTGTGGGGAGGCCAGGAGAATTTGGCAATGGGCGATAGCTTCCAGCCGCTTTCTGACAGCAATGCACAATCCTGGGGATTCCACTGTAATTGCAGACGAACTGAGCAGATGTATTCTCCTGCCTCACGAGTGATCCCTCAATCCTATTACATCGGCGAAGATCTTCAGTCACTGGGGCCAGCTTTGCTGCGATCTATTCACATCCCCCGCAGATCACAAATGCATCAGCTATTTTGCCCTAATTCCCCCACAACGGGAGTCCTCGAGGGACGCTTTTGTGCACAATTGGCCCACTGGACTTCTTTATGCTTATCGTTCCTCTGATTCCACAATTTTTGAAGAAGGCTTTTCGGTTGAAAAGCAGAGTGATCCTCATTCCACTTTATTGGCACCGACAAATTTTGATGTTCATCGTGTTTCACTGTTGCAGTCATTACTCTTGGGTTATCCTGCTGGCAGGCTACCTGCAGTCGGCCAGAATTCCAAAGTCTAGGTCCAGCGTCGGTTGCTGTCGCCTCTTCCCTGACGTCAGTGCGCCAGGGGTATAAAAGATGCAACCAACGCCATTTTCTTCAGTCTTTCTTGCCGCAAGGTGCCCGAAGCAAAAGCAGTTCGCAAGTGCCGGTTGGTCGACTCCTGTGATTTTCAAATCTGAATTTCAGAGCCGAAGTCTTCATTAAAGCTAAGTACCCCGTTGGGGAAACATTTTTCTTGCTCCAGCCTGATGTCAGAAAAAGTTAACAATTGTATTTCTTTTGGGAAGCAAATACCTCATAAGGATTTTCACTCTTACTGTATTCCTTGCCTTGGCCCCTGATCACAACGTTGCTAGCTGTCGGTTTTGTGCTAGATTTAACCAACGCACTATCAAGCGTCGGTTCGATTTTGCATTTCATTACTTTGGCCGAAGATTTAATTATATAATGCCGGCGGAACAGCCAACAACCGGAGTTTACAAAAAACGCAAGGACAAAGTCAAGGATAGGCATCCGAGGTCCAAAACCGACGACAAAGCCTTTTCTAGACCAGTCGCCGGTTCTCAGTGAGGTGCTTTTGCAGCCCCTGGCGCCCGCTACCTCAGAGCCACAGGCCGCTACCGTCTCCCACGTGGAGCCGACTGGGCCTCTGGAAACTCAAGGTATTGGACACTCAGAAATCAATCCCTCAGATGGGTCCGGGGCCACTGAGCAGGCATCGGCTTCTGAGGGTGTCTTCAGACCCTACACAACTATATGTTAAGCCATCTTCAGCTTCAAAGACAAAGACTAAAGCAGCTCTAAAGACAAAGAAACAAGTACAGCATTCTCCTATTCAGACTTCCATGCCTAATAAACAGATGCTCAAAATGGCCGAAGACCTAATTACCTTGATCAGGGGCTCCCATCCCCCTCCTGATAAGAGGCCTAGGCAAGAAACAGACTATGATTCTTCGGATCAGGTTTCTATTTCCTCTGATTCCTCTTCTGAACAGGATTACTCCATGCTTCCCTATGAGGATTCTGATGCTGAAAAATCCATTCCTTCAGCCTCTCCTGAGGACTATTCTTTTGGGGAAACACTGCATACTATGAGGGAGCATTTCCACTGGGAGAGCCACGATTATTCTGAATCTAAGAAAAGGCTCAGAGACTTCCTGCTTCTTCCTCAGCATAGACCCCTGGCTATTCCACCTGTTTTAGACATTGTAAATTATGTATTTACAGAGTCTAGACTGTCTCCTGACTCTTTACCCCCTGCACCTGCTAAGCCAGACAGATACTACAGGGTCATGGATTCTCATAAATTCCTATATAAAAACCCCGCTGCTGACCCAAAAACTATATCTCAGGGTCCCAAGGGGGGTTAAAGCTTCCACTGCAAAAAACCCTGTCCCCTCTGATAGGAATTCTAGGGCTCTAGACAGATGGGGAAAAAAAGTTTACACTTCTGCTACCTTGGCTGTAAGGGCTTTAAACTGTCAATTTCATGTGCTTAAATATCAGCAATATTTAATGTCACTACTTAAACAGAAAATGTTGACAAATTCTGAATGTTCAGAGAATAAGGAATTGCAGGATTTATTGCATGCAACTGAACAAGTGGGAAAGCATACTTTGCAATGTGGTTATGATTCACTGGGGGCCTCTTGGAGGGCCGCTGTTACAGGTTCTGTTATTAGAAGGCATGCTTGGTTAAAGGAACAAAATCTGCCTGATCATGTTAAAGCAAAATTATTAGATGCACCATTACAGCATGATACTTTGTTTGGTACTAAAGCAGAAGAGGTGTTGAAAAAAATGGAGGATAATCCAAAATCCATGCAGACAGTCGAGGATTTCTTACAGGTACAGCCACCCAGGTTTAGCAGGAACTGGCCTTCTAAAAATTGGTCCTTTCCAGTCTCAGACAGACCACAAAGAGGCAGATACAGGCATCCCAGAGGCAGATCTCAGCCCCAAGGCTCATACAGGCCTAAACATTGTGGTGCTCCTACCTCCAAAATCGGAAAAGACAAATCACAGCCTTACAGGAAACAGTCCCAATGACTTTACTCTACCAGTTCCAAACAGCCCCCTTAGGGGGAAAACTAGCACTTTTTCATCAAATTGGCAAATCGTTACTCAAGACAAATTGGTCTTGAACATAGTGTCCCAAGGCTACAGGTTCCATTTTCACACTTTACCAAGGTCAAAGGGCATGCCAGACCTGCGACACAATCAATGGGCAGAGGCACAAAAACAAATTACAGCTCTCATGGACATGAGGGCCATTCAGCAAGTACCACCACAAGAGCAGGGGCAAGGATTTTACTCCAGACTTTTCCTAGTACCCAGAAAGGACAAAACTTGGAGACCTGTCCGGCGCTAGGATCCGCCACATAACACAAGCACTCAGGTCACTCCAAGGCAAGTACAAATATGACTCAGTCATTGTCCATGCTGGTGTGAATGACCTGAGACGTACCTCCCTGGACTACATGAAAAGAGACATAGAGGAGCTCTCTGAGCATGTAGCCCAGGCCGGTATGACCCTGACCTTGAGTAGCATCTTACCCTCACCAAGAATGATGCCACAATATGAAGACAAGATGATCAATTTCAACAATTGGCTTAAGTACTGGTGTCATTCAAAGGGGATCCAGTGCCTGTCAGCTTGGGATGATATGCTCGACAAGCCACGATGCTTCGCTAGGGACGGCTTGCACCTGTCACCCCTGGGCTTTTGGATATTGGCAAAGGCTCTTGCTACCCCATAGTGCCTTTTTTAGGCAAGGCTCAAAAGACAAACCCACCTCCATAGGTATCACAAGGGATAAGAAACTAAGAGTAATGCTACTCAACACCAGAAGTCTAAACCTCAAGATGCATGCACTCGAAACTCTCCTTAGCATGGAGAACATTGACATCTGTGCAGTAACAGAAACCTAGTTCAGGGCTCCCGAGAGCACCCCAACACTACCAGGTTATACCTCATACCATGCTTTACGGCCCCAAAACTTGGACCGAACCACAAAAGGAGGGGGAGTATCGATATTCATCAAAGATACCCACACCTCCAGGTTGGTGGCAAAGCACGAAGCATCAGAGACTATCCATGTGCAACTAACAGTGGGTAAAACTGCCTTCTAGTTTATAGCCTGCTACAGACCACCCTCCCAAACCCAGGAACCCCACTCGGCCTTCCTGAGATCACTGGAAAATATGAAAGTCTCTCCAAACACCATTATATTGGGCGACTTCAACTACCCAAACATAGACTGGGAGCATTACTCTAGCTCCAACACCCTAGCCCAAAGGTTCCTAGAATTTATAAACTCAAATGCTATGGAACAACTTGTTACCACTCCCACAAGAGGGGAAAACATACTGGACCTGATCGTCACCAACATGGGGACTCTATGCTCCAGACCAGAAGTGTATCCCTCACTGTTAAGATCAGACCATAAACTAATCTCACTGTATATTCACATCCCGACCCCACCCCCTGCCCAGAAAACCACAGTGAAAAACTTCTCTAAAGCAAATTTAACACTCCTCAAAACTGAGGTGGAATCCTTCAAAGCCCCCAGGCCTGTGGAAAATACGGCCCAGATCGCAGAATCCTTTATAAACGCATTCTATGAACACCTTCAGGAATGCATGGATCATGCGATCCCAAATAAAACCAAGACCCAATCCTCCAAAGGCAGACGTCCTGTCTGGTGGACCCCAGCCATAAACAAACTATACAATAGAAGGAGGAAGCTACTAAATGATAGAGCAAAATCCCAAAAAGGGAAGGCATCACTGATCAGTATTAGCAAAAAACTACGGGCACTCATAAAATTGTCTAAGGCCAGCTTCGAGAGAAAAATTGCACAGGACACTAAGGATAATCACAAGGCTTTCTTTAGTTATGTTAGGAACCTGGGTGGTAATTCCCAGATATGCTCAGAATTTGTCCAAAATGACAAAAAATACACCGAACCCACAGACATTGCCAACATCCTAGCTGACAGGTTCAGCGCAAACCCCCCCCCCCCCAATAGGGCAAATATCTATCCCAGCAGAGTGCTGCCCCCCTGACATCTCAGATGCTCAGGTAAGAGCTGCCCTCTCCAAAGCAAAAAACACAGCATCAATGGGACCAGACGGTGTCCTGGGCTGCGTCCTACATGAATTCCAGGAAGAGCTAAACCCAAACATAAAACTACTGTTCAGTCTCAGTCTTACTACAGGATATGTGCCCAAAGAGTGGCGTACAGCAACAGTGGTCCCTCTCCATAAAGGTGGTGCCTCAACGGATCCTGGAAACTCTCGTCCCATAAGCCTGACTAGCTTGGTCTGCAAAGCTATGGAAAGGATCATCATGGACCTCATAAATAAAGATATTGGGGACCTACAGACACTGGATCCTACCCAGTTCGGCTTTAAGGGCAGATCCTGCCTCTTAAACCTGGTTGATTTTTTTGAAACGGTCACCAAGGCCATTGACGAGGGGAAGGTGGTCCACACAGCCTACCCGGACCTCGCAAAAGCCTTTGATACAATACCCCACTCTGGCATTATAGATAAGCTCACCAGCTTAAATATAAACCCCTATGTCACTAGATGGATTGCAAACTGGCTCAAGGACAGAACCCACATGGTTAGAATTGCTGGAGCCATGTCAGACTCCAAACCAGTTACAAGTGGTGTCCCACAAGGCTCAGTCCTGGGACCTCTCTTGTTCGGTATATATTTCTCGGAGGTACAGGCCAACACGGAAGGACTGTGGCTGACCAAGTTCGCAGATGACTGCAAACTGGGTGCCATAATAGACTCTCCAGCCGACACAAGCATCCTCCAATAGGGCCTCATAGAAACAGACAACTGGTGCCATAGCCATGGCCTCAAGTTAAATGCCAAAAAGTGTATAGTCATCCCCTTTGTCAAAAACAAAGTGCCCACAAATTACCACAGAGGTGGTAATCCATTAAGTACAGAAGAAGTAATTAGGGAATTGGGGACCCAAGTTGATAGCAATCTCTCATTTGACAATCACATGGCCAAAGTGGTTAGAAAATCATTTTATATAGCCCACCTAATCATGAAGGGATTCACATCTAGATCAGGGGAGGTCATCGCTCCTCTTTACTCGTCCCTCATCAAGCCCATAATTGAGTACAATGCCCCTTTTGGGATGTACCTTACCAGACACCTGCAGCAACTGGAAAGACCCCAAAAGTACCTCACCAAGAGGATCAAAGGGCTCAAACAGATGCCATATGCTGCCCGGTTAAAGAAACTCCAGCTCTACTCAGTGGCATACCGCCTGTTTAGAGGCGATCTGTGCCTGACGTATAAAGCCATGTCCAACCCGGAATTAATGGACATGCTGCACCTCAGAAAATCCAAATCCCATCGAGCTATGCACTCAAGAGACTTGAACCTCAGCACTGAAATAAATAGGACATGCTGGAGGGACAGATTCATAACCCAGAGGCTCCCTTCACTCTGGAATAAAATCCCAGTCCAGGTTAGGCAGAGTCCCTCATTGACTCTCTTCAAGAGGAATCTTGATGAGTGGATGGGAGATCGTAGGTTTACCCCAGGTATCACTTCTGTGTCACTGTTAGACAGAGGCACAGTATACTAACCTCGAAAAAGGGCATAGCAAAATAAATTTAAAATGGGTGGCGAAAGCCAAACACATTCTGGCTAGGCTTATAAATGCCTTAGGGCAGATAGCCTAGTATGAACCTATGAACCAATTCTGGACCTGTCTATACTAAAGACATTTCTGGAAGTTCCAAAATTCAAGATGTTGACTATTCAACAGCTACTGCTCATGCTGGGCAAGAGGGCTTGGCTCGTAACTTTGGACCTAAAAGAGGCATACCTGCATGTCCCAATCAGACAATCTTGTAGAAGATACCTCCGATTCATATCTGGCTCAATGCATTACCAATTCTCTGCACTGCCCTTTGGCTTATCTACTGCGCCCAGGGTCTTTACAAAATGCCTGGCACCAGTAATTGCATTTTGCAGACAAAAAGGAATTCAAATATATCCCTACTTGGACGACTGCCTAATTCAAGCAGAGAACAAAGACACTCTTCTAAAGCATCTGGCGTTTGTAAAAACATTACTAATTGGCTTAGGGTACACAGTAAATGAAAAGAAATCAAAACTAGTGCCCTCTCAAGAGATAATATTCTTGGGTGCAAGCTTAAATACAACTGCCCAGATGGCTTATCTCACACCAGACAAACAAAAACAACTGACTGCTTACTTCAAGAAATTGGCAACAAAAACCCACCTATCTGCAAGGAAAATCCTGCAGGCTTTGGATTTCATGGCATCCTGCATTCTACTAATTCCATATGCCAGACTGCATATGAGGAAACTACAATGGTATCTGAATAGTGTTTGGACTCTACATTGCCACAACCTGGAGACGGTAATTGCACTCATTCCCTGCCTACAACAGGAGTTTCGATGGTGGGCAGAAGCCTGTCACCACAACAAGGGTCTGCCATTCAGTTTACCCACAGCCAAACAGACACTGACAGCAGATGCATCAGATTATGCCTGGGGGGCCCATATGGCAGGAAAATGTATTCAGGGCACATGGCCTGCAAACCGGACGCATCTTCACATCAATCAAAAAGAGATGCTAGCTGTTCAAAGTGCCCTGAGAGCTTTCAAGGACCTGCTTCATCCAGGACAGTTACTGATAAAGACAGACAACGCTACGGTCATGTGGTATATAAACAAGCAGGGAGGTACACGTTCCTACCCCCTCTGCAGACAAGCAATGACCTTATGGGACACAACATTGGCTTTTCAAGTTCACCTGCAAGCACAATTCCTGCCAGGAAAACTAAATGCACTGGCAGACGAACTAAGCAGAAACCTCATGGAC
The DNA here is from genome assembly GCF_019279795.1 of Protopterus annectens. Taxonomy (NCBI): domain Eukaryota; kingdom Metazoa; phylum Chordata; order Ceratodontiformes; family Protopteridae; genus Protopterus; species Protopterus annectens. The sequence continues at coordinate 589,492,256 of NC_056736.1, read as the reverse complement.
CCACACAAGTGGAAACTGGAACCAAGGATTTTCAACATGTTGACATGCAAATGGGGGAGCCCAGATATAGACCTGTTTGCTTCCCCCAAGAACTATCAATTAGACAAATTTTGCACAAGGACTCCCCACAAAGAAGCTTGGAAAGTGGATGTTCTGTCCTTCACCTGGAAAAACCTATCAGTTTATGCATTTCCTCCTCTGCCTCTGCTCTCCAAAGTACTACTGAAGATCAAACAAGACAAACCAAGGACAATTTTGATTGCACCAGACTGGCCACACCAACACTGGTACCCCCTCTTCCACAGTGTGTCACTGTTGGCCCCATGGTACCTGCCTCTGACTCCTACCCTATTGTCTCAGCAGGAGAACCAGATTCTGCACCCTCAGCTTCAAACCCTGAACCTAGCAGCCTGGCTAATTTCCTAAGCTCTCCTTTACCATCCCTCAGTAAACAAGTGATGGATGTCATTTTAGAGGCAAGGAGGCCTAGTACTAGAAAATCTTATGCTGAAAAATGGAAAAGATTCTGTGCCTGGAACCAGTCTCAAGAGATGAGCACAGCACTGCCCAATTTACCTCAGATTTTACAATACTTAACTGAGATGCTTCACAAGGGCCTGTCTTTCTCCTCCATCAAATTCACGCCTCAGCCATTTCAGCTCATTATAACACAGAACCTCCCCTCTTCTCTCATCCACAGTGGCTTTGCCACTGCAGTCTTGTAGGGCCTTATAGCTGGTCCTAATGCTATCTAAATTCCTCCTCTCATCCTTAGCTTTGGGAATCTACCCAAATGTGATGACTGCAACAGTGAAACATGAAGAACATAGTACAGTTGTGTACACTTACCATAAATGTAGATGTTCGAGTGTAATCACTGTTGCAGTCCTGGTTATCCTCCCTCCAGCCCCCTGAGGTTTTCTGGCTATATACCTCTACTCTCCTTTGCTATGCTCAAAAGCTTTTTGGTATATTTGCTTTTTGTTGGAGGTATAACCTTGTCTATTTATAGATTTAATTGCTTCCCATTAGGGGGGCACCTGACATCTGGGGGAAGAAAAACTGATGTAATGGCATCGGCTGCATTTTTTATACCCCTGAAGACCTGACGTCATGGACGAAGGGACAGCAACCGACACAGGACCCAAGACTTTGTTAATCAGGCCGACTGAGGGCTACTGCAAGCAGATAACCCAAATGTGATGACTGCAACAGTGAATACACTCTAACATCTGCATTTATGGTAAGTGTACACAACTGTACTTTTCTTAATTTCACTGTACAATAAATCTTAATTGTTCTCTGTTTTGTTGTGGGTATAGTAATGTGAGTGGACCTCTGTGGAGTTGGTTACCTTGATGTTATAAGGAACTTTTAATTTGATACGTGCATTTAAATACCCACTGCTGTTGCATGTGGTAATACAAAGGTACAAGCCTGGGTGGGGTCTGAAATTGGATCGTTAGGCTGTAACTGGCATTGGTATAGGCTGGGGACATGCCATCTTTGAAGGTAGGTTATAGAAGTGTAACTTTCTAGTGTACATTTGTAAATTTCCTGGTTACACTAAGTGTAACTTTCTAGTGTACATTTGTAAATTTCCTGGTTACACTTGTTTCTTACCAGTGTTCAGTAGGTGGATTAAGGAAGAAAGGAACGGACAGGATTGTATCTAAGAAAGTTAGTGAAAGTTTGTTATTGATCTCAAAACAATTTTTTTCTGTACTGCATTTACAATTAATTCATGTAGAAAATATAACTGTCCATTTTTTTCTGGTCTTACGGTCTTTGGTTCATTTTGGTCAGAATCTTTGAGGATGACTCAAAAAGCCAAGAAAGTAAAAGTTTTAAAGTACATTGCTGTTTGTAGCATGACACTATTTGAAAATGATGTGACTGCTTTTATTTTATTAGAAAAGAGAGCGTGAATGTCTGCAGCTGAAAATCTTGGTGCTTCGAAATGAGCTGGAAAGACAAAAACGAGCCCTAGAACAAGAAGTGCAAAGATTGCAGAAAGAGCAAAGGGTGACACAAACAAAAAGTAAGAGAGGTTCAAGGGAGGGAGTTGGCATTTGGGCAAATTAACTCAGAAAACTGTTCTTGATGTGCCGAATGAAATGAACGCTTACTTTGCTGTTACCTGGAGTTCGCATAGCTGAAATTAAATCCAAAAACCGCAACAAAAGTGCTTGAAAACGTGTACTGCAATGTAAATTCATGCCTTAGCTCATGATTTCTAATATTATTTTTATCACCCTTTGGAAGACTATTTTAGTAACTGATTGGGGTTTTTTGCCCAGGGAGTTTGTAAAGAGAAAGACCAAAAGATTACCTGGAGGTGTTTTGATATTAAATAACAGTTCTTAGTGCAGAAGGGAATACCAGATTACTTGAAAGAATTGTGTATCTGTCATCTGACAAGAGATGCGATGCACTGTAAACAGCTTAAAGGAATGATGTGATCAGATGTTTAACAGTTACCTGAACACATTGTTAAGGCGTGCTGGCACCTTTATTCATTTGCATATTCCTCTTGAGCTTTTTACACTTTGCATGGAAGAGATGGGAAAACCTGTTCTGCCTCTTTCCTTTATAGTCTGTATGAACTGCTTTTAACATTTACCTACATAGCTTTTTTTCTGAGATTTCATTTATATTAGATGCTTGAATTAGTGTTTTGAACAACATTTTTGTTGTGAAGAGAAGCGTTCTCAGTTTAAGTCCAGGATAAATTCTTGTGCATATGGGAGTGCAACAATGGCATGCTCCTACTTCTCTTCCGTCGTTGTTTGGGGTTGAAACTTTTGCTCCATCCTTAAAATGTTTAATTTTGTGGCAAAACAATGGTAATTACATTAAGCATATTGTGTCAGACTTTAAAGACACCCTGTGCTGCAGAAAAATGTAGTTTAATGCAAATTCTGTCACCCTTTCAGTTTTCTGAGTAGTACCAGTATTTAAAAATATCCATGTTTCAGAACTTTGTCCCTAATTCCAGAGTTGAGGGCTGTGGACTGGATTGTTCATAGCACTTTTGTGTTTACAACTAGCATAATGTTTGTTCTTTGGATCCTGAAATGCTGATAATTGTTACATTTTCCAAAAAAACTGTTTTAACCACTGATAAAAGAAAAAAATGTACCATTTTACTTACACAACTGTACTTTATATCAACCACCCGTCAAGGATTCTCTTTCTCTGAGGCTATTTACAGAACTCGCCATTGTTTTCCGTGGGAGAACATTTGTTTGTTTGTGTCTTTCGGCTTTTCCCGGTTAGGGGTCGCCACAGCGGAACTCCGGTCCGCTAATGATTGGCAGTTGATTTTTACGTACCGGCTTGCCAGGCCTGACGCACAACCTTCAACGAAGGTACGCCCATTCATGCATGTCTCCAAGCAGAAGATGCTCTAGCTGAGAATCGAACCGGACAGCGTCTTACTGTGAGGCGACAACGCTACTGCAGCACCACCCCCGCGGGTTCAGTGGGCGAACTCTGAAGTTTCAAAATTTCTCAGAAAATTCTTTGAAATCTCACAGCTGGAATTCCCAGAATCTCCTGCCATTTCCCCCAGTGTTGCCAGCACTGGAGGATTTGTTTGTCGCAGCATGTAGTTTCCCTGATAGCCAGCCTGCTACCTCTAAAAAAACAGGAAGAATGGACAAAGCTCTTCAGTTTTTCAATTTTGTATGCACTCGTCCTAGACCTGACCCAGCAGCTACAGCTGTAGTGCTGCCAAGCATTGTGTTAACTGTAATCCTTCCCCTTCTGACAAGAATAGTAAAACAATTGATACGTTTGGCAAAAAGTACATGCTTCTGCAACTTTAAATTTAGAATTTTGAATTGTTAGGCTCATATGTTAAAGTTTATTCTTTCTTTAGGGTTGGGAGGGTGGCCTAATGGTTAAGGTACAAGGTTTGAATCTCACAGGGGATAATTGGCTAGGCTTAAAATGTCTTGTAAGGGCAGTTAGCCTAGTACTAATCTATGAACCTATTTTATATGCTGAGAAGAAGAATTAATTGCTTCTCCAGATTCCAACATTTATATAAATGTAAAATATAAAAGCTTCCCTTTTTTATAGTTATACCAGAAGGTGAACTGGACTTGAACTAGCATTTTCAGCAGTATATTCCATGAAACGCATAGTAACCAGGATATTTTACATTTTTGCATTTGATAAACACTGCTGCATGCTACCTCATGTTTACAGTTGACTAAACAGTCAGGTGCAAGAATCCGACACAACACATGCACTCAGGTCACTCAACAACAGGTACAAATATGACTCTGTCATGGTACATGTGGGTGTGAATGACTGAGACGTACCTCCCTGGACTACATGAAAAGAGAATGGAGGAGCTCTCGGATTATGTACCCCAGGCGGCTATGACCCTAGCTCTGAGCAGCATCCTACCGTCACCTAGAATGCTACCACAGTGCAAGCAGAAAATGAATGATTTCAACAATTGGCTAAGTTTCTGGTGTCATTCTAAGGGGATCCATTAAGACAGCAATTCAGGTCATAGCTTGTTATAGGTCCCCAGCCATGTCCCAAGATTCGCACTTCACGTTCCTAAGCACCCTGGAGAATATTAGGATCCAACCTAACACACTCGTACTAGGCGACTTCAACTACCCCTCCATTAACTAGGTAAACTACTCATGAACCAGTACACTTGCCCAACGTTTCCTGGAGTTCATTAACTCCAATGCCCTGAACCAGCTCGTTCTTCCCCCCACTAGAGGTAGCAACATCCTTGACCTGGTCATTACTAACATGGGTGACCATTGCTCTATACCAATAGTCAACCCCTCCCTGGTTAGATCAAGACCACAAACTAATCACCTTGGAAATCCACATCCCCTCCCACCCCCCAGCAAAGGTAACCATCGTGAAAAACTTCTCCAAAGCTAACTTTGGTATCCTAAAAACAGAGGTGGCTAACTTCATGGCACCCATGCAGATGGAGAATAGTTGTGTGACTGCAGAATCATACATCAATGCACTGTACGAACACATACACAAATGCATGGATCTTGCCATACCCAATAGAACCAAGACACTCTCCTCCAAAAAAAGGAAGTCAATCTGGTGGTCCCCTGCCATAAACAAACTCTACAGCAGAAGGGGGAAACTGATGCTGAATAAGGTGAAGTCCCAAGACTGAAAAAACTCTGTTGTCTGCCTCAACAAAAAGTTGAGGTCCCTCATCAAATCCTCTAAAGCTAGCCATGAAATCAGAGTTGCAGCAGATAGTAAAAACAACCACAAGACCTTCTATAGTGATATGAAGAAACTCCACGGCAATACCCAGATTTGCTCAAGCTACTGCACAATGGTACCTGCTATACTGAGACAACAGACATTGCCAGTATACTGGCCCTCAGATTCAGTGCCAACTTCGCACCCCTTTCCCACCCCCAAAAGGACCAATCACAATACCAGTAGATTGCCAAGCACCCAGTATTACTGCTGCACGGGTTAAAACAGCACTGTCCAAGGCCAAGAATACAGCTTCTATGGGACCTGACAACATTCCCTGGTTGTGTTCTACATGAACTACAGAGTGAACTGGCACTTCATCTGTGTCCCCTGTTCAGTCACAGCCTCACCTCAGGCTTTGTCCCTGCCAAATGGCGCACTGCTACAGTTATCCCTCTTCACAAAGGAGGAGCGACTACAGACCCTAGGAGCTATTGCCCCATTAGCCTCACGAGTCTGATATGCAAAGCTATGGAATGCATCATCATGGACCTAACAAACAAGGATATAGGGAATCTCCAAACTCTGGCTCCCACACAGTTTGGTACTGTGAAGGGTAGATCATGTCTGCTCAACTTGATTGCCTTGAGTCAGTCACCAGAGCTGTTGATGAAGGCAAGGTGGTTCATACAGCCTACCTTGATCTGGCCAAGGCTTTTGATACCATTCCCCACTCAGGAATCATAGAAAAACTCACTAAGCTTGGCATCAGCCCCTATATCACTAGGTGGGTTGCAAACTGGCTCACAGGTAGAACCTACAGTGTGAAAGTAGTGGACTCCAAGTCAGAATACCGATTTAGTCATGAGTGGAGTCCCACAGGGTTCAGTCCTGGATCCTCTCCTGTTTGGTATCTATTTCTCTGAAGTCCAGGCCAACACGAAGGGACTCTGGCTGACAAAGTTTGCAGACTATTGCAAGTCGGGAGCTATTATTAACTCCCCAAATGATGTTGCCATCTTACAGAATGGCCTCATTGTGACCAACTGGTGTCAGAACCATGGCCTTAACCTCAGTGCCAGAAAATGTGTTGTCATCCCCTTTGGGGAAAAAAAATCCCGGTTCCCATGAATAACCACATTGATGGTAGTCCACTGAACACAGAAGATGTTATAAGAGATCTAGGAACACAGGTTGACAGCAACCTCTCTTTTGATCACCGCATTGCCACTGTGGTCAGAAAGGCCTTCTGTGTGGCACATTTCATTACTAAGGGTTTTGCATCCAGGAAGGAGGAGGTCATTGCCTCCCTCTACTCTTCCCTCATTAGGCCAGTCATAGAGTGCAATGCCCCATTTTGCATGTACCTCACTAGACACCTGCAACAACTGGAGAGGCCACAAACGTACTCCACAAAGAGGATCCTAGGCCTTAAACACTTTTCCTATATGGACAGACTCAAAAAACTCCAATTCTCTGTCTCATAATGCCTACTTAGAGGTGATCTCTGCTTGACTTAAAAAGCCATGTCTGTCCCAACTCTGTTAAAAATGCTACATCTGAAGAAATCCCAGTCCCTCCGCACCACACGCTCCAGAGGCCTCAACCTCATTACCACAATTAACAGAACATGCTGGAGGGACAAGGTTCATAACCCAGAGACTGCCCATGCCATGGAACAGACTTCCCATACATGTCAATCAGAAATCTTGAGTGGATGGGAAACAGAAAATTCACCCCGGGGAATAACACCAGTGGCTCTACTCGACAGAGGCACTGGGAACTAAGGTCGGGTGGCAGTATGCCAGGGTAATCCTATGGCTAGGCTTGTAAAGGCCCAGGGCCATTAGCCTAGTACACACCTATGAACCTATCAAGATATAGGGATGTCATTATCCCCCTTTACTGAACACTTATTATGCCACTGAATATAATGCCCTCTTTGACATGTATTTGTCCAGACACATGCAACAGCTGGAACGCTGACAGAGATACCTTACTAAAAGGATACAAGGCGCATACAGCATGCCCTACATGGACCAACGCAAAGCTCTGTCACTGTACTTGGTGTTCTACAGATTGTGAGAGGTGACCTGTGTCTGGCATACTAGGCATCCCCTGACCCAATACTGATGGAGTTAATGCACATCAGCAAGTCAGATGACATCATAAATACTTGATCGGGATCTAAACATCATCTGCAACATCAACAGAAGAGTTTGGAAGGGAAGGTATCTCTTACAGAGTGTACCACTGCTGTGGCACAGACTCCCCATCCACATAAACAAAGTTCATCCCTGTCCATATTCAAGCCCAACTTGGATCTATGGATTGGAAACAGAAAATATACCACAGGACTGACCCCTTGTACTGCAAATGGACAGAAGCAGCTCCTAAATGCTTTATTCCATGCATGAGTCCCCTCAAATTATCTATGGTGTTTTCCCAGTTATTAGGGTTAATATATTATTTTCAACTATGGGATAGGGAAGTCCATTCTGTAACAATATGAGAGGTTAATTCGAGAACAAAAAGGGAAACTGGACTGGTTTAAAATGGCCCAAAAGAACAGCCAGCCTAGTACTAATCTGTGAACCTTTTTGACTCTTAGTGGGAGCTAGTGTTTGTACCGAATTTCACATAGTCATTGCCAGCACATTTCCTGTCAATGTGAGTCAGCAGCTGTCCTTCTTGCACCAGGTGGCCAAAGCCATTTACAGCTGATGTATGGCATGAGACTACACCCTCAGTCAGCTCCTGGGTGGAAGGTGTGAAGTCCTGTGGTTTTGAGGCAGAAAAAGTCTCAGAATACCCAAGTTCCTTGAGTTACTCTTAGAATATCACCCCTCACGTATTTTATATTTGTTAATACGGTAGAGGACTGATCCCCGTAGACCTTTTTCAGAGTTGGCCTTGGAGCACTCTTTGCTTAAGTGAATTGCTCAGAGTCGCACAATCTGATGAAGGCTCAAGGAATCAAGCAATGGACCGCAGCCAACAGCTCATTAAAACTCGTAGCCATAAGCCTGTGTGACTGCCAGACTTTTAAGGAGGCTTTGCAGCAGATGAGGTCTTCCTTGGACCTTACTTTCTTGTGTACTTGGGTGAAAAGCTAAAAAGCTTCCTTTTCACTCCCCTGAACCCCACACACTGAAGTTTTGTGGATGTTATTTCAAAACCTGGACACACTCATTCTGATTCTACAACCCTCAGGAAGCCCCACCTTAGCATATCGAAATGAGGTTTTGTCTGAGCACCCAAAGTCTGACTTTGGCTTGGCCTCAAGGGGGCGTACAGCATACCACAAAACCACATTCCATTTCCCCTCTAGCTGGCTAACAGGGTTAGCTGAGAAGGAGAGGTTTAGCAAACTGTGTTTTGCTGTCATGTCTGTGTTTGGGACCCTTGACAATAAGGTATATTCCACTGCCATATTGTGGCTCAGGACTCAGCTGTGCATATCATCTTTCTAGGTTCCAGCCCCTTCACCTGGAGTTGGTAGTAGGAGTGCTTGAGGATGTCTCTTAGTCTGTTATCACAGTAACTCTTGCTGACACTTTCCTAAGTGACCTGTTTGGCACGGCTGTCTTTTGGACACACAGGCTTAGCTATATATATATATATATATATATATATATATATCTGTACACACACACACACACACACACACACACACACACACACACACACACACACACACACACACACACACACACACACACAGGATATAAAAAGTGTATACACCCCTGTTAAAATGCCATGTTTTTGTGATATTAAAAAAATGAGACAACAATAAATCATTTCAAAACTTTTCCCACCTTTAATGTGACCTATAACCTGTACTATTCATTTGAAAAACAAACAAATCTGTTAGGGGGGAAAAAAAATAAAAAAAAGTACAAAAGCTGGTTGCACAAGTACGCACACCCTTAAACTAATACTTTGTTGAAGCACTTTTTTATTTAATTGATTCCTTAGAAGGCACACATGGCTTAAGGAACAGCCCTTGCCAGACCATGTCAAATCAAAATTGTTGGATGCACACTTGTACAAAGACAACTTACTTGGCACTAAGGCAGAGGAGGTCTTAAAAAAGATGGAAGAAAAAGCTAAATCTATGCAGACAGTTAAGGATTTCATACAGGTCCAGCCATCCAGGTTCAGCAGGCATTGCCCCTTAAGCACTGGTCTTTTCCTGCTCCCACCAGGTCTGTTCAGCTCAGACCCCGTGAAAGCAGATCCCACAGACAGCAGCCATAGGGAATGCAGAGATCAAAACAGTGAAATTCCTCCACTTCAAAAACTGAGTTCTAAGCCACCACCTCATGGTAAGAACTCACAATGACTCTCCTCCCCCACCCCCTTCCTCTGCCCACCTTCACTTACCCATAGGAGGAAAACTCTCCTTTCAAGCAAGCCCCTGGGCCACCATTACCAACGACCACTGGGTCCTCAACATAGTTTCCCAGGGATGCAAATTTTCTTTCAACACTCTTCGAACTCCAAAAGGGTTCCCATCTCTACCCCCAAACCAGTGGACAGAGGCGCAGAAGCAAGTCCTTTCCCTGCTCTCTGAGTGCAATAGAGCATGTTCCTGCAGAACAGAAAGGCTAAAGCTTCTACTCCAGACTTTTTCTGGTACCCAGAAAAGAGGGCATCTGGCTCCCCATCCTTGATCTAGCCATTTTAAACACCTTCCTGGTGATACCAAAATTCAAAGTGCTCACCCTCCAGCAACTGCTACCCATGCTTTCCAAGGATGCTTGGCTAGACACCCTAGACCTAAAAGAGGCCTACCTCCACAGTCCTATCAGGGAATCATGCAGGAAATATCTGTTTCAGGGCCGGATCTCAGCACTTCCCTTTGGCTTATCTACTACTCCCAGAGTTTTCACAAAATGTCTGGCTCCGGCCAGTGCCTTTTGCAGACAAAGAAATATCCAAATTTACCCGTACTTAGACGACTCCCTAATTCAAGCAGTCAGGAAAAGCTGCTCAAGCACTTGACCTTTCTAAAGTCCCTACTGACCTCCTTAGGGTACAAAACGAAAAGAAATCCAAACAAATACCCACCCAAAGGATTATATTCTTGGGAGCAAGCCTGGACACAGCATCCCAGATGGCATTTCTTACTCCAGACAAGCAAACTTACCTGACAGCCTACTTCTCTTAACTATCTACCAGACCCCATTTATCTGCAAGGAAAATCCTGCAAGCTCTGGGGTTCATGGTATCTTGCATTCTACTCATTCCATATGCCAGACTGCATATGAGGAAACTACAATGGTACCTAAAAAGGCTTTGGTGTCAACACTGTCAAGACCTGGAAACTCTTATACCCACGATACCTTGCCTCAGAAAAGATTTTCTTTGGTGGGCAGCAGCATGCTTCCACAACAAGGGACTACCTTTCTCACCACCCCCCGCCGCCCAGACCCTCACCACAGCTGCATCAGACTATGCCTGGGGTGCACACCTGGATGGCAGATGCATACAGGGCCAATGGAGTCTACAGCAAATCCATCTGCACATCAACCAACAAGAGATGTTAGCTATCCAGCACGCATTGACAGCTTTCAGGCCCCTTCTCTCCTCAGGGCCTCTCTTGATCAAAACAGACAACACCACTGTGATGTGGTATATCAACAAGCAGGGAGGGACTCGCTCCTACCCTCAATGCAGGCTGGCCATGACCCTTTGGCACACAGCCTCTGCCATGCAACTCCCCTGTTAGCACAATTCCTACCCGGTTCTCTAAACTCTGTGGCCGACCAGTTATGCAGAAATCTTCTGGACCCACACGAGTGGCAGCTAGACAAAAGAACCTTCACCCTGATAACTCAGAAATGGGGCACCCCAAAGTTTGTCCTCTTTGCCTCCCACACCAGCCATCAGCTCAGCAAGTTCTGCACCCGGGAGCATCACTGCATGGCTTGGAAAGTGGATGCCCTGTCCTTCCTCTGGGTCAATCTATCGGTGTATGCTTTTCCTCCACTACCTCTCATCCCCAGGGTACTGCTCAAAATAAGGGAGGAAAAACCAAGGACAATTCTTATTGCTCCAGACTGACCTCGCCAGAACTAGTACCCACTGCTGCACAGCCTGTCCCCACTGCCACCATGACATATCACTCGGACCCCAACCCTCCTGACCCAAAGGGAAGGAAAATTCATGCATCCCCAACTAGACCCTCAATTGGGCAGCTTGGCATATTCCCTAACCACCGAGCAATCTGTCAACCTCAATAAACAAGTTCTAGATGTTATACATGAGGCCAGATGCCCTAGCACTAGAAAGTCTTCTGCTGACAAATGGAAAAGGTTCTGCACCTGGATTCAGGCTAAGGGTGCCGATATGTACAGCCCTCCCTCCCTCTCAGCTTGGCTTACTTAGCTGACCTGCTACACAGTGGCCTCTCTTTTTCCTGTATTAAAATTCATGCCTGTGCTGTCTCTGCTCATTTCCCCACTGAGCAGCCCCTTTTCTCACACCTTCTGAACAAACAATTCCTAAGAGGGGCTAGCAACTTGAGGGCACCCAGAAGAGCACCTACCTCAGCTTGGGACCTTAACTTTGTGTTGGAGAAGCTCACTCTGTCCCCCTTTGAACCAGCATCTTCAGCAGAATTTCTCTCCTGGAAGACAGCTTTCCTTCTGGCCATCACTTCATCCAGAAGGGTCTCCGAGCTACAAGCACTCATGGCTGTGGAGCCCTTCATCATCTTCCATGCTGACAGGGTTTCCCTCAGGACTAACTCATCCTTCATGCCCAAGGTGATATCCAGTGTAGCTCTCAACCAATCCATTAATTTGCCCACCTTTTCCCCTAACCCACAGGACAAGGGGGAAAGGATCCTGCACTCTCTAGATGTGCACAGACAGCTCAGATTCTATCTAGACAGGACTAAATCCTTCAGAAAGTCTGATCATTTGCTGGTTAGCTTTGCTGCAGGGGCAAGAGGGCAAAGCCATCTCCAAACAATTTCCAAATGGATAGCACACTGCATCCATTTCTGTTACAAGCAACATGGAAAGTCTCCCCCTAAGGGGGTCAGGACTCACTCCACAAGAGCAGGCTCCACCTCTGCAGCTTTCCTTAAAGGAGTCCGCACCAGGGACATCCTGGAGGCTGCCACCTGAACATCTGTTCACACTTTCACCAAACATTACCTCCTGCCTATCTTCTCCAAATCTAGGGCAGGGTTTCCCACTGATTTCTTGTAGGACATCCTAGCCAGCCCCTAGTCTCCTTGACTGCCCCCACCCTTTTCCTCAGCTTTGGGAATTAACCCAAATGTGATGAGTGCAACAATGAAACACTAAGAACATAGTACAGTTGTGTACACTTACCATAAATGTAGACGTTTGAGTGTATTCACTGTTGTAGTCCTGGTTTCCCTCCCTCCATCCCCCTCTTCTTTCTTCTCTGTCCTTACAAGGGACATTTTGGTATTTACTTTCTACTGCTGGGGTTCTTCCACTAGAACCTGGCTCCCACTTGGGGGATCCTGACAGGGCCAGAAAAACTGATGTAATGGCATTGGCTGTCTTACTTTATACTACTGATGACCTGACGTCAGTCCTGAAGCGGCAGCAACCGATGCAGAAACACTAAGCTTCTGGTATTCCGTCTGGCCGAGGGCTACCCTGGCAGGGATAACCCAAATGTGATGATTGCAACAGTTAATACACTTGAACATCTACATTTATGGCAAGTGTACACAACTGTACTTTTTGAGTCTTGCTTCTCAAGCATTAATAAACTGTGTAATAAAAGGGCAAATCTCCTTAAACTATAACCAAATACATTACTCCCAAATTAAGGAAAACATCAAACAACTCGATAAACAAAAAAGGCGTAAAAAATGAAATCCTTCTATGAACTCAGACTAGTCACAGAAGTCATAAACAAGCTCAAATCCTTTTTGAGTTACATCAGAAAAATAAGAAGCAGCATCCAACATTGCCCAAGATTGCTCCAGGCTTATTCACTTTGCTACTGACTACTCTGATCTGGTGGGAGGTTGGTATAATGGTTAAAGTGCTTACCTTAGAAATGCAAGGTGCAGGGTTTGATTCTGACATGGGGTAATTGGCTAGGCTTAAAATGGCCCATAAGGGCAGTTGGCCTAGTACTAACCTATGAACATAGTGGCAAATAAATTTAGTGCGAATCCCATCCATGAAACATCTGATGTTAAGTTGTCTATCTCGCCTTCATTCTTGCTGGATGGGTTCGGAGCCGACCTCGGCTCCGACTCGGCCACTCTAAAGCTCGAGAGTTGGTTCCACCGGCTCGAGGCTCCCCTTATATCCCACAATGCTAGGCGAGAGTTACCTCAGATCTCGTTTGCCGCTACAGCGATCGAGGTGTTGGTTTTCTACCGGCTTCTTGGTAAGTGACTTTCAAGTAAAGTTAGTGTACTTAATCCCCTTTAGTTTTAATTCTAATACTTGTTTCCCTTAGTTTAGTGGAATTCTCTCCCTTTTCTTTCAAAATCCCGTTTTTTTCTCACAAGAACTTATAAGTTCTTCCCTCGGGCCTTCAGGCCTTCTTCCCATTCCCTAGTGAGTGTGTGTGCTGTTTCTCTTAATTTAAAACTTTGTTAGTTGTTTTATTTTTTGAGTTTAAAATAAGGTAGGGTGTAATCAGGGTGTTTGACTGTGTGTGTGTGATTACACTTTATAAATGTCTAAAGAATCAAAGGTCTCAGGCTTCAAGAAGTGTGACGCGTGCTGTCAGAAAATGTCTCTGACAGACGGTCACACTTCTTGTGTCTACTGCCTGGGACCTTTGCACCTGCAGGACTCCTGTGCTGTTTGCCATGGCTTCAGTCCCAGGGTCCTGCAGGAAAGAAAAAACAAATTGATTCTAAGAGGTTTACTCAAGCCTGAGGACTCCCTTACTGTCTCTTCGGGGAAGCCCTCCAAGGCTTCTAGGTCCTCGGCTCCAGCTACTGAGCCGAGACCTAAGGCTACTAAACCTCTCTTCATCGGCTCCGGCTGGAGCCGATGAGTCTCAATCCACAGTTTCTGTGGTTCCTCTCGGCTGGAGCCGAGGTATTAGAGTTCCTGTCGGCTCCGACCAGACCTTCGGAGCCGACATCTAGGAAGAGGTCTAGGTCACCATCCCTTGGCTCCGCTCATTCGGCTCCAGCATCTCCTCTGCTGTCTGAACGGAGCCATAAATCTCACTCCTCTAGGTCATCGAGGCTGTCAGATCATGACCTTCAGAGGGTAGTGAGTCGACTTCTTAAGTCCGAGGCACTAGCCCAAATGCTTCAGAGCCCGACTCATCAGTCGATGCCTGCCCCTGTCCATCACTATGTTCCTCCTCCGACTCAGTTGAGCACGGAGCCGGGTCGCTGAACCGAGACTGTGGTAGCGTCGGAGCCGATACAATTGTCTTCGCTCCATCGCCTGCTCCGATTTCTTCCTTGGAAGAATCTCGGCCGGACTTCCATTGTCGGCTCCGAGGGTGAGTGGCATCGGACCATTGTCCGACCCGCTCTCCTCTCGGGCTTCGGCGCTGGTAAGTTCGGCTCCGCATCGCCTCGAGCCATCACTGTCGGTGCCGAGGGAGGTTTTAGCTTTTCTGAGCGGGACCTCTGGCTCTGCCTGACAGGTGCGTTCAGGTCATGCGGAGTGTGTTAGAACCTCGTTCTACCCCACAGTCGGCTCCGTCCGCCCCCCCCTCTTCGGTGCCTCAGGTCAAGTCGACTCACTCCCTCATCCCGGACCGCAGAGAGCCAGCTCCTCAGGAATCCCCTGCGGGGATCTCATCCTCTTCCCAGGCCTCTCCTGTTTTGCCAGAACAGCCCCCTCGAAGAGAAAGTGTAAGAGGAAACACATAGACTCACCTGAGTCCGTCACCTCTGACACAGATTTAGAGGATTCCGAGGGTTCCCCCCGTTCCCCTTCTGAAGATGTCTCCTTTGCAGACATTCTGGAGATCCTTAAGCAGAGGGAAAGTGGCCAGCCCTCAACGCTTCGGAGGATGAATCTGTGTACCTTGAGGCGTTTGGCTCTCACCCTTCCACCTCCTGGGTGTCTCCCCTTTGACCCCTCATGCAGGTGGTAGCAAAAAAGGCATGGACGGCTCCTGATTCGGTGGACCCCACTCCCAGGAGACCCTCAAAATTCATAACAGCACCAGCAGATAAACAGTTTTTGACAAAAGGAGTTTCTGTGGATGCTATGGTGGTTGCTGCTGCCACTAAGAAGGAACTAGCTGATCCTTCAGTGCCTGTCCATCCACCTAACAAGGAATCTAGGTCCATGGACAGGTACGGGAAGCGGATGTTCTCGTCAGCGACATTTGCAATGCGTTCGCTGAACTACCTATGCCATTTTACATGTCTTCAAAGGGACTTGATCAAAGAAGCGAGTGACATGTTGAAGGATCCTACGGCTGCGGGTTTTCAAGATAAGATGAACACTCAGCTGGCTACCCTGAACTCCATAGCCAACTCCTCCATGCGCCTCCTCTCTTATGCGGCTGATGGAGCGAGCAGGGCCGCAGGGACAGGTGTGGCCTTACGTAGGCATGCCTGGATGCGGCTATGCAACTTTGCAGACCCCTTTAAAACGTCTTTCACTAATTCCCCATTCGATGGATCATCTCTTTGGTCCTCAAGTGAAAGAAACCTTGACTAGGTGCGAGACTGATGGCAAGACTCTTTCTGCCGTCGGAGTCCGTTTTTCTACTCCTTCTAGGCCTTACCCCAAGGGTCAGAAAAGTGGAAAAATGTGGTTCCGCAAACAATCTCAAGGGTCTTCGCCTGACGCACAGAGTCGGTTCCCGCCAGAGGCAGAGGCGGAATAACAATGGTAGACGTCGCCCTAGAGGCACCCGGGGATCGCAGTACCAGGGCAATCGAGAAGCCTTCTCTGATAAGCCCTTTCAGCATCCCTGAGGTGTTGCCCGACTGCCCATCTTCGGAGGCAGTCGGGGGAAGATTGTCACTGTACCCAGAAGCCTGGCTATCCCTGACTCTAGACAAATGGGTACAGTCCATCATTTCCGAAGGCAATTCCATTCCCTTTCTTCGCATTCCAAACCAATCAAAAATCACTTCCAGGTGTTGCACCGGCCCAAAGGGATCTAGCGGCTTTGGAAATTTCAAAGCTGCTGGCGAAAGAGCAATTCAGCCAGTTCCAGCAGACCAGCAAGGATCCGAATCTACTCAAGGTTCTTTTTAGTTCCAAAGAAAACAGGGGACTGGAGACCAATTTTGGATCTCAGTATCTTGAACAGATCAGTCAAGAAAACAAGATTTCGGATGGTCACGCTGCAGTCCATCCTTCCCCTATTGGGAAAAGGAAACTGGATGTGCTCTATAGACCTTCAGGATGCGTACTATCACATAAAAATGAACAGACGCTCCAGAAGATTCCTCCGCTTCAGGCTGGGAACCAGTCATTTTCAATTCAGGGCCCTGCCCTTTGGTCTCACCACTGCCCCCCGAGTGTTTACCAAATGCATGGCAGTGGTAGCTTCTCACCTGAGACGACAAGGATTCCAGGTGTTTCCATATTTGGACGACTGGCTCCTCACAGCTCCCACCAAGCATCGTCTTCTAATGGCCAGGGATTACACCTTTCGCATTTGTCAAAAGTTAGGCATTTCAATAAATTGAGAAAAGTCTGTTTTGTCGCCTTGTCGTACTATTACCTTCATAGGCGCAAATCTAGACACAGTCGACATGTCTGCGAGACTAACAGATCAGAGAATAGCAGACATACACAAACTGGTCTCATTCCTCTTCAGCAACAACAGAATCAAAGCCAGGTTAGTTCTGAAAGTGTTGGGAATTATGGCGGCTGCCGCATTCTGCTTCCATTAGCCAGATTCCACATGAGAATCCTTCAATGGATGCTCTTTACACAATGGTCATTCCAGCAACTTCCGATGTCCCACACCATTATGATTACGCAGACATGCAGAAATCATCTCCTGTGGTGGATGTCTTCCTCAGCTCTTATTGGGAAGACCCTTTGTTCCTTCCTCCGGTTGCTACTCTGACAACGGACGCCTCCCTGATCGGGTGGGGGGGGCATTATCAGGGCAGGACTGTCCAGGGCACATGGCAACCAGACGAATGCCACTTGCACATAAATGTTCTGGAGATGAGAGCAGTGCTTTTAGCGTTGCAAGCCCTTCAAGACTGTCTTCCTTTGGGAACGATTGCAATCCAGACAGACAACATGTCTGTAGTGTGGTATATCAACAAACAAGGCGGAACCAGGTCCTACCCCCTGTGTCGAGAAGCACTCAGACTGTGGCAATGGGCGATTTCTTCTCAGCGGATGTTCTTCATTCCACATTGCTGCAGTCCTAACTATTGGGTAGTCCGCTGTCCAGTCGGCCCGAATACCAAAGTATATGGCTGACGTCGGTCAGGGCGCATTATACTGACGTCAATACGTCAGGGTACTAATGCGCATGACCGACGTCATATCCTCAGTCTTTTTTTGCCGCATGGTCCGATGCAGAAGCAATTTTGCGAGTGCAGGTTGGCGTTCTGAAAGTTTCTGAAGCCAGAGTTTCAGACCGAATCAAAGTTGGCTAAGTACCCGCTAGAATATTTTGGTTTTTCTTGCCTCAGTATTTAACCGGATGTCAGAAAAAGTGAATAACTGTATTTCTTGTGGGAAACAGATACCTCATAGGGATTACCATACTTTGTGTATACCTTGTTTAGGGCCTGAGCACGACGTTGTTGGATGCCGCTCTTGTGCTAGATTTAACAAACGCACTATTAAGAGAAGGTTAGACTGTGCCAGGTTAGTGTTTGGGAAGCGTTGTAATTATAAAATGCCGTCGGATGCTCCGGCCCGGCTTCGCTAAAAGCGCAAGGACAAAACAGCAAAACCTAGAGTGGAGGAACCGACAGTCCCAGACGTCGGTTCTTTAGAGGGCTCAGTGGAGCCGGAGGTTTTGCCAGGTGTTTCTTTGGAGTCTCAGGGAGAGACTTTACTGTTACAGGATGTATCCTCTCAGGAAGTAGGCCAGGCTGAGGGGCTTCTCAGGTGGCTGTTCTTCCCTCTCTTCCTAAGGTGGTCAGAGCCTCCCTTCTGTTTCCAAGGCTTCTTTGAGGGGCAGGCCGAGTTTTGCTTCAGTGGGGTTTCTCCTAGTACTTCAGGGTCTTTGCCTAAGAAACATATGCTTAAAATGGCAGAGGATTTGATTACTATGATAAGGGGTTCTATGCCCCCTCCTGATAAGAGGCCTAGGGTGGAGTCTGAGTTTGAGAGTTTTGAGCAATGCTCGAGGCTTCTGAGTCTTCGGCTGAAGACTTGCAGGAGTACCCTCCTTATTCTGATTCTGATGTGGATGATTCTACTCCTTCAGCTTCCTCCTGAGGATTTTTCATTTTCAGAGACTCTGCATTCCATGAGGGAGCATTTTAAATGGGAAGGTCAAGATTTCTCTGATTCCAGGAAAAGGCTTAGGGAATTCTTGTTTTTACCCCAGCACAGGCCTTTAGCTATACCTCCTGTTTTGAATGTAGTGGAAGATGTTTTTGCAGAGGCTTCCCTGAATCCGGATTCTTTGCCTCCTGCCCCAGTTAAACCGGATAGGTATTATAGGGTGCCTGAAGCTCATAAGTATCTTTTTAAGAGTCCTAGGGCAGACCCGGAAACTATCTCTCAGGGGCCTAAAGGTGTGAAGGCCTCAGTTGTTAAAAATCCTGTCCCTCCTGATAAAGAGGCAAGGGCTTTGGATAGATAGGGAAAGAAAGTGTATACTTCTTCCGCTTTAGCCATGAGGGCGTTGAATTGTCAGTTTCACATGTTAAAATATCAGAATTACCTTCTTTCACAGTTGAAATCTAAGGTGGCTGCTCTGGCGGAAGGTATTGAGTGTAAAGAGTTGCAGGATTTAGTTCATGTGTCTGAACAAGTGGGTAAACATTCCTTGCAATGTGGTTTTGATGCTGTGCAGGCCTCCTCCAGGGTGGCTGCCACTGGTTCTGTTCTTCGTAGGCACGCCTGGTTGAGAGATCAGAACTTAGCTGAGCATGTTAAGACAAGGATTTTGGATGCTCCTTTACAGTCTGATGTGTTGTTTGGTTCGCCTGTGGAAGCAGTTTTAAAGAAGATGGAGGACAAGGCTAAGTCTATGCAAACTGTTAAGGATTTTTGCAGGTGCAGCCTCCAAGTTTAGTAGAAATTGGCCTGCTAAGGGATGGACTTATCCTGCTTATGATTCCCAGTCTAGGGGTAGGTCTAGACGTGGTAGGGGCAGAGCTCAAGGTGCTTTTAGGCCTAGGGCAGGCAGTTCACCTGCTCAGACTTCTGGTGAGGGCAGGGGTCAGTCCTTTCGTAAGCAGACCCAATGACCTGCCTTTTCAGCTGCCAGTACCTTCTCGCCTGGCGGCACCTCTAGGAGGAAGACTGTCTCTTTTCAAAGAAAATTGGGATTTAATTACCCAAGACAAATGGGTTCTGGATATCATTCACCACGGTTACAGGTTTTATTTCCATACCTTGCCTCCTTTCAAAGGCATGCCAGACATTCCTCCTCTACAAAGACAAGAGGCTCACAAGCAAATTTCTCAGTTACTCCAAATAGGGGCCATTCAGCCGGTTCCTGTGCCAGAAAGGGGCCTAGGATTTTATTCTCGCCTGTTCCTAGTACCGAAGAAGGGGAACACGTGGAGACCAATTTTGGATTTATCTATCCTCAACACTTATCTGGACATTCCCAAGTTCAAAATGTTGACGTTACAACAGCTTTTACCTCTGCTGGGCAAGGATCACTGGATGGTAACTTTAGATCTCAAGGAAGCTTACCTTCATGTGCCTATCAGACTAAGTTGCAGAAAGTATCTGCGTTTTCGAGCTGGAAATTCTCATTATCAGTTCTCTGCATTGCCTTTTGGCTTATCTACTGTGCCCAGAGTATTCACAAAGGTTCTGGCTCCAGTGATAGCTTACTTCAGGCTAAAAGGAATTCAAATCTATCCTTACTTGGACGATTGCCTGATTCTGGCTCAAGAAAAGGAAGACCTTCTACAGCATTTGGAATATGTCATCGCAGTGCTAAGATGCCTAGGGTATTCTGTGAACGAAATAAAGTCCAGTCTAGTACCCTCTCAAGACATGTGCTTTCTGGGTGTGAGACTGAATACAGCAGCCCAGATGGCCTTTTAACCCCGGACAAACAAAAGAATCTTTCCAGTTACTTCCATCAACTATCTCTTCAGTCCGGGCTGACTGCAAGGACAGTCCTTCAAGCCTTAGGGTTCATGGCATCTTGTATTCTGGTGCTTCCCAATGCCAAACTGCATATGAGGAAGCTACAATGGTATCTCAAAATGTGTGGACACAGCACTGCCAGGATTTGGACACTGTCATTCAAATAATACCTTGCATTCAAAAGGAATTTTTGTGGTGGGCTCAGGAATGTCACCTAAACAAGGGACTCTCTGTGACCCGGCCAGAGGCGAGTCAAATTCTAACGACAGATGCCTCAGACATTGCTTGGGGAGCTCATCTAAATGGAAAGTGGATACAAGACAAGTGGCCTGCCAGACTACAGCATCTACATATCAACATGAAGGAGATGTTAGCAGTCCAGTTTGCATTAATGGCTTTCAAGGAGTTACTTCTTCCAGGGCAGGTGTTGATTCTAACAGACAACACAACTGTCATGTGGTACATCAACAAACAAGGGGGAACACATTCTTACCCATTGTGCAGGCAAGCAATGATTTTATGGGAGACTGCGCTAAGCTTGCAACTAACTCTTCAGGCAAGGTTTCTGCCGAGCACAGAACTCCTTAGCAGATGTGTTAAGCAGACAAATCATGGATCCCCACGAGTGGAAACTGGATCTTCATGTATTTCAAAAGTTGACAGTGTCCTGGGGAACTCCAGACATAGATCTGTTCGCTTCTCCACTAAACCACCAGCTGCCAAAGTTTTGCACAAAGAGGTTTCATCACACAGCTTGGAAAGTGGATGCTCTTTCTTTCAGTTGGAAAAGTCTTCATGTGTATGCTTCCACCTCTACCTCTTCTTCCAAAGGTCGTCCTAAAGCTCATACAAGACAAGCCAAGGATCATTTTACTAGCTCCAGTTTGGCCTCGCAGCACTGGTACCCATTACTGAGGAGTCTGGTAAAGAAGCCTCCATGGCCTTTACCCTTGATTCCACATCTGTTGTCTCAGAAGGACGGTCGTCTGCTCAATGTCAAGCTTCACTCTCTTCATCTAACAGCCTGGCATATTCTGTTTTGAAAGACAGCAGGTCTCAACTTCCTCAACAAGTTTTAAATGTGATTATGGAAGCCAGAAGACCTAGTACAAGGAAAGTGTACGCAGAAAAATGGAAGAGATTTTTATTTTGGACTGCAGCAAAGAATTTGGAGATTTCAGAGCCTAATTTGAGTGTGGCTCTTCAATATCTTACTGAGTTATTGGACAAAGGTTTGTCTTTCTCTTCCATTAAGATTCATGCTGCAGCAATTTCAGCTCACTATGATTGTGACCCACCATTGTTTTCACATCCTTTGTTCAAGCAATTTCTTAGAGGGCAAAGAATATAAGACCCCACGTAGAGCTCCTACTCCTGCTTGGGATCTCAATTTTGTGTTGGAGAAACTTACTCTACAACCTTTTGAGCCTGCAGCTACTGCTGAACTGAAATACTTGTCATGGAAGACTGCTTTTTGTTGGCCATTACTTCTGCAAGAAGGGTTTCTGAGTTACAGGCCCTTATGGCGGTTGAGCCTTTTTGATTTTTCATAAGGATAGGGTATCATTACGCACTAATCCTTCCTTTATGCCTAAAGTGGTTTCTAGTGTGGCTTTAAACCAAACTATTCATTTGCCTACTTTTATGCAGATCCCCAAAATAAAGGGGAAAAGATTTTGCACACTTTAGATGTACACAGGCAATTGCGTTATTATTTGAGCAGGACTAAGGATTTTAGGCAGTCTCAGCAGTTGTTTGTTTCTTTTGCTTTGAGTTCTCAGGGCAAGCCTGTGTCAAAACAAACTATTTCTAGGTGGATTGGGTTTTGCATTGCATTTTGTTATTCCCATCATGGCAAGGAGATTCCAGCTGGGATTAGGCCTCATTCCACTAGGGCTACTGCCACTTCAACAGCTGTTTTTAAGGGGGGTGGCAACTAAGGATATTTTGGAGGCAGCTACTTGGAGTTCAGTGCATACTTTCTCTAAGCATTACCACCTTCCTCTCTACTCTAAGTCTAGGGCTGGATTTGCCACAGCTATTTTGCAAGGCATGTTATCAGCTCCTGCTTCCTTATGATTTGCCAGCCTCCCTTACCTCTGCTTTGGGATTCTACCCAATAGTTAGGACTGCAGCAATGTGGAATGAAGAACATAGTACAGTTTTGTACCTACCATAAATGTAGATGTTCGAGGATCCACATTGCTGCAGTCCAATTTACCCTCCCTCCTTCCCCTCCGTGTTTAGGGGTGGTTGTGTAGGTGAGGTTATATTCTGCTGATTTTGTATATTTTGTATATATATATATATTTTGGTGCAGATATGTTGGGAGTTTTTGGTTTTTGGCCTTATCTTTTCAGGGTCTTCTGACATCTGGGGCAAGAAAAGACTGAGGATATGACGTCGGTCATGCGCATTAGTACCCTGACGTATTGACGTCAGTCTAATGCGCCCTGACCGACGTCAGCCATATACTTTGGTATTCGGGCCGACTGGACAGCGGACTACCCAATAGTTAGGACTGCAGCAATGTGGATCCTCGAACATCTACATTTATGGTAGGTACAAAACTGTACTTTTCTGATAGCAACTCACATCCCCGGGAAGTCCAATCAAATCGCGGACAAGTTGAGCAGAGCTATCCTCATGCCTCACGAGTGGTCTCTGAAAGACTCTGTTGTGAGAGAAATTTTTCTCAAGTGGGGTCAGCCTTGCTGCAACCTTTTTGCTACTCCCCAAAACAGCAAGTGCAGAGATTATTTCACACTATTCCCTTTACCAGGCCAGCCCAGCAGAGACGCTCTAGTCCAAGTTTGGCCCCGGGGACTTCTGTATGCTTTTCCTCCCTTCCCACTAATCTCTCAAGTGATACAGAAAGCTATCGCTCAGAAGGCCTCGTTGATCCTCATTGCTCCTTATTGGCCTCGACAGGTTTGGTTCCCCTTTCTACATCATTTCCTGTTGAGCGACCTTGGCATCTGGACCTAGCTCCAGATCTTTTGATCCATCAGTCGGGTCAGTTTCATCGCTCCCTTCCCTCTCTGAACCTCACTGCTTGGTTCCTCCAGTTCCAACCTTAGCCAGGCTTCCTCAATTATCTCACTCTGTTCGTGATATTTTGATAGCTTCCCATAAATCTTCCACTCGAAAGATATATTTGAGTAAGTGGAAACGCTTCACATATTGGGCTCAAGGAAGGGACATAGATCCTTTCACTGCTTCCATCCAAATGGTCCTTGATTTTCTAGCTGAACTCTTCCATGCAGGTTCATCTCCTTCTACTCTTAAAGTTCAATTGGCAGCTATTTCTAACTTTCATGTGGGTATTTCAGAGTCTGCCATAATGTCCCACAAGCTTTGCAAACCCTTTTTGAAAGGAGTTTTTCTACTCAGACCTCCTATAAGAAATCCTCCTCCTCCTTGGGACCTAAATTTAGTTCTTAGTTTTTTAATTCTTTCCCCTTTCGAACCTGCAGCCTCCTGTTCTTTAAAATTGCTATCATGGAAAACTCTCTTTCTGGTAGCTATTACTTCAGTTAGAAGAGTTTCGGAACTTCATGCACTCAGCTGTCGACCTCCTTATCTGTTGTTCCATAAGGACAGGGTATCCTTATGAACCAACCCGTCCTTTTTGCCTAAGGTAGCCTCGACGTCTAATCTAAATCAAAGCATTGACCTCCCTGTGTTTTTTCCAGAATATTCCAATAGGTCTGAACAAAAATTACACTGGCTAGATGTTCATCGTCAGTTAAGGTACTATTTGGATAGAACAAAACAATTCAGAAAATCTGACCAGCTGTTTGTCTCCTATGCAGAAGGCAAGAAGGGACTTTCAGTTTCAAAGGTATCATTATCTAGATGGCTAACATCTCTGATTTCCCTTGTTTATGAAATTAGACACCAAAAGCTGCCTAACAAACCTAAGGCCCTGTCCACCAGAGCTTTGGCTACTTCCATAGCCTTCCAAGACAGACTGCCTATTGACACCATTTGTGCAGCGGCTACTTGGGCTACTCCTCACACTTTCATTTCTCATTATAAGTTGGTTTTAGCTTCTAGGCATAGAGCTAACTTTGGTTCCACTGTTCTCAGGAGTCTGTTCCGTTAGGCCACCCGGGACAAGGTGCTAGGGACGCGGTCCCATCCAGCAGAATGAAGGAGATAGACAACTTAACATATAGAAGTTATGTTCTTACCATAACGTTCCATGTTAGTTGTCTTCTTCTCGCCTTCTTCTTGCGTCCCCCCCTCCTTCCCCCTGGCCTGGACAGACCTAGAGGAGTTGTGATTGTGACCTCTCTTTCTACCACCTCTTTACTTAGGCATATGCTGCTTTGCATATTTCCTGAATCAGGATGTAGGTCACCCTTCTTTCTCCCTGTTGTTAGAGGTGGACTCTGTTTATAGTTATTCTGTTACTATTATAAGCTGGGGTTAGCTTACAAACGAGATCTGAGGTAACTCTCGCCTAGCATTGTGGGATATAAGGGGAGCCTCGAGCCGGTGGAACCAACTCTCGAGCTTTAGAGTGGCTGAGTCGGAGCCGAGATCGGCTCCGAACCCATCCAGCAAGAAGAAGGCGAGAAGAAGACAACTAACATGGAACGTTATGGTAAGAACATAACTTCTATTTTCAGACCCACTTATCCCTGATGGAATCAGGCTACCAACCATCATGAAAGAGCATGTACTCCTAAAACAAAGAATACCTGATCTGTGGAGCTTGACAGCATGCCTGGTTTCCTAATTAGTAACACTAAGCAAGCATTAGTGGACCCACTCCTCGACCTCTTTAACCTGAGCCTAGTAACTGGCTTTATCTCATGAGTGTGATGCACAGCTGTTGTGATGCTACTCCACAAGAGTGGCACTATCTCAGACCCTGTTAATTACAGACCCAGCAGCCTGATGAGACTCAGGCTGTAGACTGTGAACAAGGTGTGTCCACACAGAGTATATTGACCACACCAAGGCATTCAGTACCATACCACATGCAAGTGTAATAAACAAATTGAAGGAGCTCTAAAGTAACCCATATGTGGTTCGGTGGATAGTCAGCTGGCTTAGATAAGCCTCAGTCAGTGAGAGTGGGAAGATATCCACTGAAAGTATGAAGGTGAACAGTGGATTGGGTCCTCTGTTGTTCATTATCTGCTTCTCAGATTTCCACTTATCAATCAAGGCTGTCTGATTAACAAAGTTGGTGAAAATTTGTATGGTGGGAGTCCGTTGACTCCCCTTCTGACATACAAGTACTCCAACAGGAGATTATACTTGTCAGTAGTTTGTGTATTAAATAGGCTCAAGCTCTGTGCCAGTAAAGGCAACATTGTAGCATTTGGTTATGCACCCCCAGCCCCAGGATATAGTATAGATGACATACCACTTCAAAATGAAGATTTAATGAAGGAGCTGGGTACTTTGGTGAACAACTCCCTTACATTTGACCATCTCATTGCAACAGTGGTTAGGAAATTATTTTAACCTGCACAGTCATAGCTAAAGGTATTTTTTTTTCCAGATCAAAATAAGTCCTTGTATACTTTGCCCCCCTTGGGATGTACTTTACTAAGCATATCAAGCAAGTGTAAAGACCCCAGAGGTTTATAACCCAGAAGATCATAGGCTTAATAGAGTTGAACTACCCCAAAAAGCCTGGAGGCTTTGTCCTGGTATTCTGTTTCATATAGACTCCATATGAGTGAGTGTGCCTTGCTTATAAGGCTATAACTGCCTATAAAGATGAACTGGACAAGTGGATGGACATTGATTAATTCAGTCCTGGTATGATTGGCTTGGCCCTTCTTGAGAAGAGAGGCAGGGCAAAAAAGGTAGGTACTGGCAAGGAGGAATTGGCCTTTTCACTCGTCTGCCTTGTCACTCCTGTGATCATAGAATCATCACAGGGTTACGGGTGTGTATGTGAATGTATATGTGTACACGTGTACGTATGTGTGTAAAATATGTATTTGCTAACAAAATTTAGCTCACAGTACACACTCCTGTGCTCTAAATGCAATAAATAAATGAAACAGTAATAAAACAAGATGCTAGGGCACAGTTTAAAGGCAGAATCCAATGTAAACCAAACAACCTTATGTGCGATGAACCTTTCGGTCAAGCATGAAACCTAAAGTGCAGCACAGTCACTAAATGCAACTCAACTGAGCACAAGCACTTAGGTTATTGCATAAATCTGTTCTGTTGCATTAATCTGAAAGTTCACCAAATATCATTCTCGCTAAATCTTCTCCACGGAACAATAACTTGCAGCCAATATCCAGCATAAATAACCAAGCGTTCTGCGGAGATGTATAAAAAAACACCTTTATTATATCCAAACGGCAAGCGCTTTCAACATTGGTCTTCCTCAGGCCGATGAAAATAACACAAGTTAAATGCATTTATATAATGAATAAATCATTGGCAATCAATGATGTCACATCCTGCCTAAACCTTATGTCTTAAAAAATTGTTATTTAGATACATTTCCATCTCGTATGATAAATACAAAAACAACGAGATGGGTTACAATCAATTAAAACACTATGTTAAATTTATAAATATTTTAAAAATTTTTGGAAAACACACAATGTTAATAAAAGTGAAAATGACTCATTATTTAAAATCCTATAATATTTACTATACAATATAATTTAAACTGCGAATTACATTATTCATAATCGCAGTTTTTCTACAATAACATAAAATGAACCATATAAAAATATAATAGTCAACTAAGGACATATATATATATTTTTATATATCTATATGCATGTATATAAATGTGCAACACGTAACAAATACACATTAAAATACACAACCAAAAAGTTCTCAAATCAAGTGCTTCACAACATCTTTGCTGATTAAAGGGCTGCAGCCTATTAAAATATGCATACAGTCCTACGCTTAGAATCTATACTGAACATAACCTACAATATTCAAAAGTTCAAAATTATATGTACAAAAAATAGAAAGTTTTGATTGTGTGTAGTAAATATAAAAAACAACCAGATTTGTAATATAACTTCCATATAAAATAGACATGTATGGATGAAGTGCTCCCGTCATACATCTCACTACTGTGTATTGGTCAAAGATAACATTCCGGGAGCACAATTAAATTAGGCCCAAATCAAACACTACTAAAATTACAGGTAGACAAATAATGCACACAAATTACTAAGAAGTAATAGGATCCAGAAAAAAAACAGCGTCAGACATGAATATCTAAATCATATGAAGATTACTAGCATAATTGTCATTAATAACGACAAAGGTATTTGTATTGTTATTAGTATTATGTTTGTCTATTATTTGTATGTCCACATGCAAAATAATATTTTAATATTTTTCACTCAAAGTTTTCTAGCCTTTAAGAGAGCAAGAGACTTAAACCTCAACACGGATATAAATAGGACGTGCTGGAGGGACAGATTCATCACCCAGAGACTCCCTACACTATGGAACAGAATCCCAGTCCATGTGAGGCAGAGCCCCTCACTGACTCTGTTCAAGAGAAATCTTGACGAGTGGATGGGAGATCGTAGGTTTACCCCGGGAATCATCTCTGTGTCACTGCTGGACAGAGGCACAGCAAACTAATGGGTATAGTATTCTCATCCTAAGGGGTGGTGAAAGCCACACACACTCTGGCTAGGCTTATAAATGCCCTAGGGCAGATAGCCTAGTATGAACCTATGAACACAAGTTTAATGGACACCCTATCATTCAGACATTTTTATATGGTTCATTTTATGTTATTGTAGAAAAACTGCGATTATGAATAATGTAATTTGCAGTTTAAATTATATTGTATAGTAAATATTATAGGATTTTAAACAGAGTCATTTTCACTTTTACTAACATTGTGTGTTTTCCAAAAATTTTAAAAAATATTTATAAATTTAACATAGTGTTTTAATTGATTGTAACCCATCCCGTTGTTTTTGTATTTATCATACGAGATGGAAATGTATCTAAATAACAATTTTTTAAGACATAAGGTTTAGGCAGGATGTGACATCATTGATTGCCAATGATTTATTTATTATATAAATGCATTTAACTTGTGTTATTTTCATCGGCCTGTGGAAGACCAATGTTGAAAGCGCTTGCCGTTTGGATATAATAAAGGTGTTTTTATACATCTCCGCAGAACGCTTGGTTATTTATGCTGGATATTGGCTGCAAGTTATTGTTCCGTGGAGAAGATTTAGCGAGAATGATATTTGGTGAACTTTCAGATTAATGCAACAGAACAGATTTATGCAATACCTAAGTGCTTGTGCTCGGTTGAGTTGCATTTAGTGGCTGTGCTGCACTTTAGGTTTCATGCTTGACCGAAAGGTTCATCGCACATAAGGTTGTTTGGTTTACATTGGATTCTGCCTTTAAACTGTGCCCTAGCATCTTGTTTTATTACTGAAATATGTATTTGTTTACTGGTGCAGTGCACTGGTAAATATTGACCAATTGCAGGCTCGGCCCAGATTATATTTTTTATAATTATATTTATATTAATTGTATGTATTATATGTGTATGTATAATATATATACATATGCAGACTAAACTAACCGCAGTTGTTTTTGCACCCCCCCCCCCACTAATTATATGTACTAACTCTGAGACTGCAGAATCCCTGGGACATATTCCCTTACCTGGGTATTGTTGATGTCACTGCTGTCTGCGTCATCGAAATACTGTCAGTCTCATGGATGTATTAGTAAAATGTTTGGGATTCCAAAATTACTTAAAAATGCATTTGATCCTCCTTTTCACCCATTTGTATCTTCATATTGAAGTAAAACTGAATTTATTTCAGATTACTTGGATGGTGTATTGAACCTCATTGTTCAAAAAGCTAGTTTTTTTTTTTGTTTGTTTTTATATTAAAGATTCCTGGATATTTTTATATGATTTTATAAAGTGTTTCAAATAGATGAGTTTTTAGTCACTTTAGACATCGTCATTGTATACCACTATCATTCATAGCAACGAGATTGAGTTTATTAGACAATACCTTAACTAATATAGTGATTACGAAAATAGAAAAATAAATTCTGTACATATTTTATTGGAAACAGCTTTGTATAATAACTTTTTGTATTCAGTGATAAAATATATCAACAGAAACAGGGTGTTGCAATGAGGGAAAAATGCACCAGCATATGCCAATACATTTCTTTGTTGTTGGAGATTAAAGAAATTCTAATAAATAGTTTTAAGAAAATACCTCTTTACAGAAGATTTATTGTCCTTTTCATTCTTCCTCAGAAATGGGTCTAGGATCTGATCCTCTGATCTGACTTGCACGTTCATAACATTTCAGATCCAATTCTTGACCTCCTCCCTCTATTTGTAATACTGTACTCCGTCTCTAACTCCTCCAGTCGCATTTGCTGCCACTGGAACAAGGACGATCTGATTCGAGCTGTATTTATTTCATATTTCTCGTGCTATTCTTCTAATTACCTTTAAAGATAATACAAACTTATCTTCCTCCCTCAGCTGTTTTCGGCGTTAAGAGTTTTTCTACTTTCTATCCCTTATTTTCTCTCTCTTGTACCAGTTGTGGTACTTTACCATTTCTTCTATTACAGGATTTTTCTGTATATTTCTACATATTTATACCTGAGCTAGGAATCTTGTGCAAACAAGAAGTGCATTTCTTGAAACAGGTAGGTTTCTCAGACATGGTAGGCAGCAGTTAAACAGTAAACCATGAAGAAGAGAAGGGTTAAAAAGCAATTAGTTTAACCTGAAGGGAAGAAAGGTTAGAGAGACAAAGACAAACTTAAGAAATGTACTTGTTTGCACAAGCTTCCTAGCTCAGATACCCACAAGAAGTGCTTGTTCTGTCTAGGAGCTGCCCATCTGGACTTTCCACGTGCTGTTTGTACCACTTTTAATCCTAGGGTACTCTGATCTTCGTAATAAACTTATCCTGAAAGGATTATTTCCATCTTCTGCTGAGGCTCAAACTCCCTCAAAACCATCGCAAGTTCTCAGAGACGAGGAAAAGGCACCTTACTAAATCTCTTGAGAGCTTCCTCAGAACCGTCCGATAAGTTATAAAATGTCTCCGATACGACTTCTTTGGATCCATGGTCTGTCAGGCCGCCCTGAGATCCACAGCACTCCTCAGATCTGACTGGCTCAGCCCCTACTGCCAGCTCTCCCCTTCAGTCCACCTCTTTCTCTGATCTGACGAGTGTAGGTGGTACACCAGAATTTGTTTTAAAGCCAGTGTCTCCATCTCTGCCTTCACAATTATTGCAAGCACCGAGGAAGCACGCCAGACCTGCATCCACAGCATCATCCATATCTTCAATGAGTTTGACAGAGGCAGACATGAACAGGATGATGCAGAGATTTCTCAGGGCTCAAATCCAGATGGCGGTCCTGCCAACTCTGTCTCCTCTTGGATCCATGAGTACTCCTGCCCAGATAATATTGTCTCCTTCTCTGATCTGGGTTGCGGTTTTGGAGCCATAGAATCCAGGATCCCTGAGAGGTTCGGTGTCTGATCAGAGGAAGCTCCCTTTCTCGACTCGTGTCCCTGACCAGTCCTGCTGCAGTACCTTCAGATCAGAGCAGGTCTATGATCCGAGAGGTCAGTGCTGGGTCTGAGGAGTTGAGTTCAGATCCTACTTTGTCAGATCTTTCCCTTCCCCTTGGTGTCTCTGCCCTGGACAGCTTGGGTCTGATTCTGTCCAGAAGGCTCTGATCCAGTTTAGGCTCTGACCTCCCTTCTTTGGCTGCTTCGGCTCCAGGGAAGGGAGGAGAAGTTTCCCTGAGTCCGTCAGCCTTTCAGGTGTAGAAAGAGCTTTCTTTTTGCATAAAGAGCCATCCACTGTAATCTCAGATCCTAACCCTAGCCCCTTATTGGGTCTGAGCTCATCATTTCTGCTTCTCAGGATCAGCCAACACCGGGAAGCCTCAACACTTGTTCCCTAGAGGGATTCCCCCCTTTTCCGACACCTCTCCCAAACACCCCATGGAAATTGTACTTCAGAAGATGACATGTAAGAGGAGGCGCAGAACCTCCCGTGTGGAGTCTCTCACTAAAGACACCGATTTTGATGAGGGAGAAGGACCCCCCCCCCCCAGATCACCACCTGATGATGTGTCCTTTGGGGACATCCTGGAAATACTCAGAGACAAAGGGATGGCTGGTCTTCCCAGTTTCCCTCTCCTGAGGAAATGGTTTTCCTGGAGGCTTTTGGGTCAGGCCATTCTACGTCTTGGGTGACTTCCCCGGCCGATGAACTTGTTGATTTGGTTTCCTGCCAGGCTTGGATGGAACTGGACACTGTCGAACCCATCCCTAAGCACCTGGACAAGTTCTTAGTTCTTCCTTCAGGTAGACTACACTGGAGCAAGGGAATCCCAGTTAATGCTACAGTTGTGGCGGCAGCCATTAAGAAGTAGCTAGCTGAACATAGCTCCTGTGTCCATCTACCGAACAGGGAGCCCAGAGCGATGGACAGGTTTGGAATGCATATGTATGCCTCAGTTACATTCACATTGAAGTTGTTGATCTACCCATCACACTTCAGTCATTTGCAGAGCGACTTGACCCAAGGAGCTCTCAGACTCCGTCTCTGAGTCCATTCTTTGGGGGATCTCTGGAAGGTCTCGCGTCAACTGGCCACTCTTCTTCCCATTTCCAGTGCATCGATGAGGCTAACCTCCCATGCAGCGGAGGGTGCCTTATGAGTAGCTGGTTCAGTAATAGCCATTAGGAGACAAGTTTGGTTGAGGCTATGTGACTTCACAGAACCCTTTAAGGCATAATTTGTTAATGCCCCTTTGGCTGTTCTTTGCTTGGGTCATCAGTTAAAGATGCACTCACCTGCAGTGAACCCTGTCTGCCATTGCAATCAAATATTCTACTGCCAATTGTACATGCTCTGGGAGCTAGCAGGGTGGTAAGAAAATGTGGTTCTGGAAATCTCTGGGACCTTTTCAGGATTTGCGCAGGGAAACCTCCTCCAGAGGCAGTGTAGGAGGTTTCAATGGAAGACGTCACCCCAGAGGCAGAGGGAGTAAGCAAAATAAGGGCTTTACAGACTCCTTCTTTGATGGGCCATGTCAGCGCTCCTAAAGCATTGCACAACTTGTCTGCCTCTGGAGGCAGTGGGGGTAATTTTTCCTTGCACCTAGACACCTGGCCAAACATTAAAAGAAATTCATGGGTGCTAAGAATCATATCCAGAGTTTATTACGTACCCTTTTATACAAAAGCTGCTACAAAGAAGAGTTATCCAGGAGGTCCCACCTGAACAGATAGGATTCTGAACTTACTCCCACTTCTTTTTGATGCATAGAAAACAAGGGATCTGAGACTAACTTTTGGATCTAAGGAATGTAAACCAGTGTATGAAGAATTTGAAATTCTGACTGATTATGGTTCAGTCCATCCTTCCTCTTTTGCACAAGGATGATTGGATGTATTTTTTAGATCTCCAGGATGTGCACTATCACACCAAAATACCCAGGCACTCCAGAAGACATCTGTGCTTTCGGCTGGGAGCCAGTTGTTACCAGTTCAAAGAGCTGCCTTTTGGACTCACCACAGCACCCACGCTGTTCGCCAAATGCATAGCAGTTGTGGTTGCTTACTTGAGACTTAAAGGAAACCAGGTGTTTTCCTTTCTTGATGATTGGCTCCTCACTGCCCTATCCAAGCATCAACTTCTACAAGCCAGAGATTATGTTTTTCATATCTCCAACATGTTAGGCATCTCAAGTAAACCATGTCAGATCAAACTTTGCTCCCATACAGACTGTGGAATTTATAGTACCTCAGTTGAATGCTACAACTCAAGTGGCATAATTTATCTGTTAATCAAATCATTGAGAAATCTGGTGCGGGCCATACTGTGTCTCATCCATTCCCTCCAGCAAAACTAGTGCTAGAAGCTCTTGGGTTGATGTCAGCTGCCATCCTTCTAGTTCTTCTAGCAAAATTCTTTATGTGAATCCTTCGATGGGCATTGGCGGTACAGTGTTCTCTTGTTTACCAGTCTCTGTAGTTTGT